>NW_010258363.1:14911-51202 GCF_000690775.1 Eurypyga helias
GCTCTTCCCAGTTTTGCATCATCTGCAAATATACCGAGGGTTCACTGTGTCCCCATAAGTTACGTAAGTAACTTATGAAGATCTTAAACGATGTTGGCCCCAGTATCAGCCCCCAGTGTACACGTCTGGTAACTGGCTTCCAGGTGGACTTTGTGTGGCTCTTCACAATCCTTTCAGCCCACCAGTTCAGGCAATTTTCAGTCCAGCTCACTCTCCTCTTACCTAGTCTGTATTTTATCAGTTCGCCAGTGAAGATGTTACGTCAGACAGTGTCAGAAACCTTGCTAAACTCAAGATAAATATCATCCACTGCTCTCCCCTCATGCACCAGACTAGTCATTATGTCATAAAAGGCTACCAGGTTGGTCAAGAACAATTTTCCCTCCTTAGATCCACGTTGACTACTCATTATCACTTCTTGTACGTGTGTTTGCAAATGGTATCCAGGATTATTTGCTCCATCTCCTCCCCAAGGACTGAGGTGAGAATGACTGGCCTGTAGTCCCTCTTGAAGAAAGGAGTGGAGTTCCACCGGTACTCAGAAAGCTTCCCTTATTGCCATGACCCTTCAAAGATTATTGAGAGTGGCCTTGCAGTGACATCAGCCAGCTCCCTCAGCACTTGTGTGCCTAGGCCAGCTCCAGCAGCACCTGCAACCCACCAGGTCCCCTAGACTTGTGTGTGTCCAAGATGCTTGAGTGTTCCCTAACCTGATCTTCCTCCAACAATGGTAATTATTCCTTGTTCCAGATGTCCCTGTGGGTCTCAGGGGCCTGGGATTGCTGAATTTCAATCTTAGCATTAAAGGCCAATGAGAAAAGGGCACTGAGTACATTGGCCTTTTCTGTGTTCCCTGTCACCAGGTCCCCTGACTCATTCACCAGTGGGCTCACATTTTCCCTGTTCTCCCTTTTTCTGCTGATGTACCCATAGAAACCTCTCTTGCTGCCCTTCACATCTCTCACCAGATTCAACTCCAGGAAGGCTTTGACTTTGCAAACTCCTATATTTCTCCTCTATTACCTAACCCTATTTCCACGTCTTGAATGTTTCTGAGTTTTGTCAAGAGCTTCATGTTCATCCATGCAGACCTCCTGCCCTGGCTTAACTTTTGGCCTGTGGGGATGGACCGCTCTTGAGCCTGGAGGAGGTAATCCTTGAAAATCAGCCAGCTCTCCTGGCCTCCCCCTCTCTTCAAGATGGCCACGCATGGGATTCTTCCAAGTAGGTCCTTGAACAGGCCAATGCGTGCTTTCCTGCTATCCAGTGTTGTTAACCTGTTATTTGCCTTCTCTCAGATTCCTGAGCTCCACCATCCCATGGTCAAAGGGGCCAGGGCTGCCCCTGACCTTCACATTTCCAACCAGTTCTTCTTCATTTGTAAAAGTCAGGTCCTGCAGAGTTCTCCCCTCCTCAGCTCCTCAACCCCCTTTGTCAGGACGTGGTCATCAGTGCACTCCAGCAACCTCCTGGATTGCTTTTGTCCTACTGTGTTGCCCCTCCAAAAGGTGTCAGGGTTGTTAAAGGCTCCTGTGAGGACCTGGGCCAGGGAACATGATACCTCCTTTCGGTATCTGAAGGAGGCCTGATGTGCTTATTCTACCTGGTCAGGCAGTAGTGGACACCACACCGATGTCACCCACATTGGTCTGCCAGCCAGCTCCGACCCGAAAGCTCTCAGGGGGCTCATGGTGGAGCTCCATTCATCCCTGCTTCTCTCTCAAATACAGGGCAAGTCTCCCTCCTCACCATCCTGTCCTGTCCTGTCCTTCCCAAAGAGCCTGTACCCAGCCATTGCAATAGTCCAGTTGTGCGAGTGGGATCTGGCCGTTAATCAGAGATCTCTAAAAATGTCATCTCCATCTACTGAAGAATTAAAAGGTAAGCATTTTCCCTTTTTTATTTCTTTTCCAAACGATTGGCAGCAAACAGAAAGTCCGTTTCACAGTACTATTGCAAAGTGCACGTTACGGTCGAATGCCTCCTATGCTGCTGTTAGTTTTGTAACAAAGAAATGTTTCCATCAAATGGTTCTTATCGACAAAATTAAATAGAAATGATAAATGGCTTGCTAATATTTTTCTGTGAGCCAGTTTTTAAATGGGTCACATTGTTCCTCTCTTTACTAGCAACCTAAAATAGAAGTTATATCAACAGCGGTTTGCACATAATAGAACATTATCTTAAATTGAGTTTGGTAATGTTTTTCCTTGAAAATTAAGGCTATAGCAGTATAGTTATTGAAAATTATCATAGTTTATTCTTTATTTTTCTATTTAAACACAATATTCTCGACAGTAAAAATTGCAGTTGGAGTTCTGACTAGACAAAATGATCTCTTGGTGCAGGCAATAAGGAAAATGAATGTTCATGTTGAAAGTATTATTGAGGCTTCCTTACCCTTCATAGGCCAAATTCTCTGCTGGAATATTTCATGCAGTTCCACAGACTTCAGTGGGACTGCACCAATTTATATTCAGAGAATACAGGCTTAGGGTGTTGGGGTATTTTAGTTAAAATTGAACTAAGTTATAAAAATAAAAGCATTGACAGCATTTTCTTTTACAAATCTTGGATTTGAGAGGCTGTTTACAAAGACTAAACTGTGGTCCATTTCTCCCTGGAGTATCCTGCAGATGTGCAGCTGCAGCTCTTCAACACCAAGGAAAATATGAACTACCCATGAACACCAGCCAAAAGCCAGGCACAGGCAGCCCACCCAAGGCCCGTGGGGCTATCCAAGAATCACCGGCACCTCTCAGGGAGGGGTTTTTTACACTCCCTGCGAAACACTGTGGGAAAATGGAAATTCAGATGTGCGCAGGGTGCAAGTGGTTCGGCCCAGCTCAGATCTGCGTGTTACTGAAGGGCTGGTGAGGACTGTGTTCAGGCAATGCCACGTGTGGCTGTAGAGAATTCCTTCTCGGAGAATGGATTTCCCTGCTATCATGTAAGCAGCTTCTGCTCCCACTCAGCTCTCAGTTCAGGATTAAAGGGCATCTCAGGGCTCCTCTTCAGTGGCTTAAGTTAAAATAGGGCTAGAATGGTCAAAATCATTTGCAACCCTTAAAAACATAATAAGGCAAAATAAAGAGGTCTTTCCACCACCTGCTGAGGAGAACGGAAGCACAGGAGAGAACAGACTCCAGTACAAGGTCCTGACTATGCCTGGCACCGTGCGTTAGACTCTGGGGATTTCTTCAGAGAGGTGAACTTCACTTGCACTGAGATCAATGAAAAGCTGTGCATTCAATCTGTTTCTCATAAAAAAAAAAACCCTCTGGGTCTCTCCAGTGTGCAAGTCAAAACTGTCTGAAAGTCACAGGGAAATGAAGGGTTGAAAGGCTAAGGATTTCATGCTTCTTTTTCTTTTTATATACTCGTTATTCACACAGATCCTATGGGAAGCATAGGACTTCAGCACAGGGACAGCCAGAAAGATTCAGGGCTGTTAAATTAGTAGCTTGTTTAAATCCCAAGGTAAACTAGTTGTGCTAAATTAATCTATGAACCCTCACATCAGATCTAGAGCCTCTGAGCAGTACAGATATTTTGAGATGATCTAATTGAAGGGAGAGTATGGGCAGGAGTAACGCTATACTGTGTGCCGCAGCGGGGTTGGCACGCAGCGCAGTGCAAAAAGCTGACACGGGCAACACAGCCAGAACACCAGGGATCAAAGGTGTCTAGGCATTCCTAAAACTGAGATGCTGGAATTATCATAGGATACTTGAAATGCTTGCTAGGAAACTGAGGAAGTTGTGCAAAGCAGAAGTGGGATTTTCTGGAAGTGGTGGGGGGGTGGAATGAGCAAGGAAGGCTACTCCTGACAGTTAATAGATTAATAGAAAGTTAATAGATTAAAGACTCCTGTCTTTCATGGGAGTGTTTCCAGCTCTTAAGCAGGAATCAGAGGCATCCCTGTTAGCTTTGTGTTCTAAACTCATGCAAGACCAGTTGACAGTTGTGCCTCTCACTGGAGGGAATTAGAGGACACAGGTACTGCCATCTTTAACATCGCATTGGGAAGCAGGGGACAGGTCTTGACAAATACTAGGCAAAGGCTGTGCCATGGAGCGAAGCAAGAGCAGTGTTCAGGGTAACCCAAGGCTCTTTCTGGACAATGCTGTTTCGTGAGTCCAGCTCTAGCAGATGGTGTGCGTGGAAACAATACATCCATCCCCACTTCCCACACAGCCTAACGCCAGCATTATGAAAGGACATGCAAATTATCATAGACTCTGAGTGGTTTGGGTTGGAAGGGACCTCAAAGACCATCTAGGTCCAACCCCCCTGCCATGGGCAGGGACACCTCCCACTAGACCAGGTTGCTCAAAGCCTCATCCAGCCTGGCCTTGAACACTTCCAGGGATGGGGCATCCACAACATCTCTGGGCAACCTGTTCCAGTGCCTCACCACCCTCTCCGTGAAGAACTTCTTCCTGATATCTAATCTAAAACTCCCCACTTTCAATTTAACCCCATTCCCCCGTGGCCTGTCACTACAGACCCTTGTAAAAAGTCCCCCCCAGCTTCCTTGTAGCCCCTTCAGGTACTGGAAGGTGCTATAAGGTCTCCCCGGAGCCTTCTCTTCTCCAGGCTGAACAAGCCCAACTCTCTCAGCCTGTCCCCATAGGAGAGGTGCTCCAGCCCTCTGAGCATCTTCATGGCCTCCTCTGGACTTGCTTCTAGTGGTCAATATCCTTCTGATATTGTGGATTCCACAGCTGGATGCAGTACTGCAGGTGGGGTCTCACCAGAGCAGAGTACAGGGGCAGAATCCCCTCCCTCGACCTGCTGGCCACACTTCTCCTGATACAGCCCAGGATACAGTTGGCTTTCTGGGCTGCCAGCGCACACTGCCGGCTCATGTCCAGCTTTTAATCCACCAATGTATTCTCATTTCAATCACTACAACCAACCAAGAAGGGAATGGATATGATTTCCAATGTGCTGCTGGTAAATGTGGAATATGTAGTATATTGGTATATCCAGCTTCCCTGAGTAGATGACATTTATGAACTGAAATGAACTTTTTTTATAAAATTCTTGAGATTACATTTTTGGTTTTACCCCTCTGCATGAATGGTGGAAAGCATTTTTTTAAAATACTACACTGCAGACAGAAAATAAAATGAACAAGCATTTTGCAGTTTGTCACTCCTTCAAGATGTGATTGATCATTGTCCCGTTGCTGCGGGTCAACCTCTGCCATAGAAAACTCCAGATAATCTTCAGCTGCATTTCCTAAACCATTAATAGGATGGACAAGGCTAAGATAACAATGCACAATTTATGTTCCAAAAGCAGCTGACAGGAGGAAATGGATACCAAATGAATTAACTCATTAGAACAGTACGGCACACTTGGAAATTCAAAACAGACTGCCTGGAATGATTTAAATCTAGCACGAGGTTAATGTCAGCCCGCTGCTTAGGCGTGTCAGTGTTGTAATCTAGTGCTCCAGTTTTAGAAAAGTTGATGGGTGCACACCCTGGGGCTTCCATGTTAGGGTGAGCCTGGACTTAATTAATTACAGAACTAGAATGCCACCTATCTTGGCCACACACAGTTTGCATGTTATGTGCAAAGGCTACATTCACATGCATAGGCACAGAAACACAACACACAGAAACAACAACACTTTCCGATATAAACAAAAATTTCTATCTTTTGCTTGTTAAGAGGCATCATTAAAAACAGCAGGATCTTCTAGGCTGTAAATACATTCTATCTTTAAGAATCTGCATCTATATCCAGGGAAAAAAACTTGGCACTCATCTCATGGGCACAAGGTTTCTCTCACGTCTGATTTATAACCAACACAGAATTTCTCAGAAGTTGGGTTTTACTATTTGTCAACCACAACTTGTCAATCCAGCCTATCTTCTCCTGGTAAACTTCCACGCCTGTTTCTTTCAAAGTTACAGGACTGTATTTTTAGAAAATTGTGGAGCATTATTTAGCATACCGTACTCCATTGCAACACTGCTAACATAATATGTACATTTAAAGCTGTCATTAATAGGGTATATTTAAGAGCTTCAGTTGCTTTTTATCCTTCATGGGGTAACAAGCCATAATTAAAGGAGTCAGAGGCCGTATTACAGAAATATTTGCTACCAGGCTTGTAGCACAAAGATGTCTTTGCAAAGAGACAACTGACAGCCAAAGCAGTTCAAGGTATTTCTTCACATATTCATGGCAAAAGCATGACAGCACTTTTCAGTTAAAAAAAATACCCTATCACCAGACCTTGTTAAATCACTGCACCTGAAAATGGCTCAAACTTGGCTAGTGTGTGCAGATATTGGGGACTAGGCAACAACATGAAATGGCCCCATTGATGGGTATCGTAGGAGTCCACATACATGGTCTACAACCAGCTCTTTGCATTCCTTCCGGTGCAGGAATCACTTGGAACAAGGGTCATCCCAAAACAAAAGCAATTCAGGCAGCCTATCAGAGAGGAAGATGACGAAGGAAGGAAGGAA
The DNA here is from genome assembly GCF_000690775.1 of Eurypyga helias. Classification (NCBI taxonomy): domain Eukaryota; kingdom Metazoa; phylum Chordata; class Aves; order Eurypygiformes; family Eurypygidae; genus Eurypyga; species Eurypyga helias. Next base: position 21,406 of record NW_010258363.1, read on the forward strand.
AGAGGAAGGCTTATTTCATCTGCTGCACTGCCCATCATTTTTACATCATCCCAGATGATGCAGTATACCATAGCAAGAGCTGTGAAGCATGAGTTCATCAGGAAAGGGTAGTCTTCGTTAGCGCTCTGTGCTGCAGAGTGTGTGCTCTCAGATGCCTGAGGTGGAAAGGTCACAGCCACAGACTTCACAGCACCTCTGTCCGGCCTCTCTCTAAACCCACCCTTGATTATCCAGGGTTATGAGGAAGAGAGGTTAAATTCTTTCGTGTGAAGTCTGTGTTTATCCTGGTGGCATGTAAAGAAGAATCCAGTTAAAATTAAATTAAGTAGCTCCCTTCTTAAGAATGACATCGTTACTGTGCAGTACAGATTATAATAAAATTCCATGAATGAGTGATCTGATCTCATTTTGCAAGGATGTTTTACAGTGAGCAGTGTCCAGCAATATATAGTGATAATCCTAAAGAGAGCACATGAGGATTTACCATGGATGATGACGTGTAATGCCTTTGGTGCTCAAACTCTTGTTCCTTTGTTTGCATGTGAACCATGGTGATACAAACTGGCTTGACATGAAGCACGAGAGGTTTTCTCATCTCAGAAAAAATCAGCTGTACTGGAATAGAGTAAAATTACAAATGTAAGGGCAGAATTATTGTAGTTCAAGAGACTGTCATATGGCCACAACCCTTCTTTCCCTTTATTGTGATATTGCAGCAATCTTCAGAGAAGTGTTGAAAATCCCTTTTTTAAGCTGTACTGGTCTCTCTGCTTTAATTGAATTCCCCACATACGCAGAGACACACACACACTCTTAAGCTTTTTCATTATGCACCAAAATGCCCTAGTGGAGCCTCAAGCCAGAGCAGTTCTGAAATCAAACGTGCTGGTGTTTTGTGGAAGCTATCTTGCAAATTCTTGCAGAACAGATGTGCAATCCCGATTCAAGGCAAGCTCCGTGCAACCTTTCAGCTCTGCATACAAATTGAGAGACCGAATCAGACACAATCTTCTTCCTTTATTTCGTTCTGGCTTAAAACAGCTCTCTGAATCAACCTCATCCATGCAAATGTCCCAACGAGAAGTGCTAGATTTAGCTGGCAGATGCATAAAATCTCATGTTGTCACAAAATTCCCCAGTGTCTACTCAGCACCAGATGTCAAAGAATGCAAATCTACAGCTGGGTCTGGTGTTCATTTGTACTCCAAATTCCCTCCTTCACAGCTGTTGTTTTCCACTTCCATGTACATAGAGCCAAATTTTCAGAAGCAGGAGATAGACCATGACTCCCTATATTGATGTGAATATACATGTGTCTTCATTTGCCTGCAAAACGCCTGTTTGAGTTGAATAATAGTATATCTGTGAGGGCATATTTGAGTGCGCTCACCCACCAGTATTAAACCCAACCTTGCTCATCTTTCAAACACAATCTCTTTTCAGCAAGTTCTCTGGAACCAGAGTTGTCTTTCCAAATATCTGTTTAGAGGTACAGAATAGGATTTTCATCATTGCTTAGGCCTCCTGGGCAACATGGAAATAATAATCATAACCACAGCAATACAAAACAAAAGGCATGTAACCAGGAGGAACTGCAAAGCAGTGTTTCTTCAGTTATCTGGGGGGTCTTTGCTGGCCACCCTAAGTGCCCCACAGGAAAGGAAGCTCTAGCCTGGCACTATAATGACTGGCTTGAATTTTTGATGTCCCCTGTGTGGATACTATCAGCCTGAATAATTTTTGAAAAATAATCAGCGAGTACTAATAAATAATAATTGTCCAAGAGCTGAATTGATGTGATTTTTTCCATTTTATTCTATCTAAATAGGTGGGAAATTTGAAACAAGAGGTAAGGGTGATGCTGTGGTTTAAACTGGCAGGCTGTTAAACACTGCACAGCTCATTCCTCTGCAGTGGGGTGCGGGGAGAGAATTGCAAAAAAGGTATAACTCCTGGGTTGAGATAAAGACAGGGCAGGAAAGGAAAGGAAAGGAAAATAACAATAACGATGAAAGAATATATAAAACAAGCAATGCACAACACAATTGCTCACCACCCGCACTGACTGATACTCTGCAAGTCCCTGAGCGGCAGCTACTGCACCCCCCCTCCCCCCCCAACTCCTCGCAGTTTTACTGTTCAGCATGACGTCATATGGTGTAGCATATTGCTTTGGCCAGTTTGGGTCAGCTGTCCCAACTTTGTCCCCTACCAATTTCATGTGCTCTGCCCTCCCAGCCTACTTTCTGGCGGGGCAGTATGAGAAGCTGTAAGTCCTTGACTTAGCGTAAGTACTGCCCAGCAACAACTAAAACACCCATGTGTTATCAACGTTATTCTGGTATTATTCTCCTCTCTGATCCAAAACACAGAACTATACCAGCTAATAAGAAGAAAACTCTATCCCAGCCAAAACCAGAACAGAGGACTACAACAGTCCACATTTGTTTTCCTGACCTTCCTTTACATTACATCAGATTTACAAGGTGCATGGGGTTTCTGTAGTGGGGGAAGGCCCGCAGGGGTGGGTCCTGTGAGAAGCTGCTGTAGGCTTCTGCAGCTCCAAGTTGGATCCACCTGTGGCCACAGCCAAACCAATTAGTGCCCCTGTGATTAACATATTTAAGAGGGGAAAACAAAGAGCCCTGCAGTGAAGAGAGGAATGGGATGTGAGAGAGACAGCTAGGCAGATATTCAGGTCAGTGGGGAAAGGTGAGGAGGTGGTGGCTGGAGCAGAGGTTTCCCTGTAGCCTGTGGTGAGAGGGCAGGCTGTGCCCTGCAGCCATGGTGGGGACAGAGGCCCACCTGCAGCCTGGCGAGGACCCCATGCCAGAGCAGGGGAATGTACCTGAAAAAGGCTGTGATTTTGTGGGAAGCCTGCACCAGAGCAAGCTGCTCCTGAAGGACTGCACCCTGTGGGAGGGACCTGTGATGGAGCAGTTTGTGAAGAACTTCAGCCCATGGGAAGGACTTGTGTTGGAGAAGTTGGTGGAGGACTGTCTCCTGTGGGAGGGGTCCTAGGCTGGAGCAGGGGCAAAGTTTGAGGATCCCTCCCCCTGAGGAGGAAGGAGTGGTAGAGACAAAGTGTGATGGACTGACCACAACCCCCATTCCCTGTCCCATGTGCTGCTTGGAGGAAGGAGGTAAACAGGAGCAAAGCTGAGCCTGGGAAGAAGGGAGGGTTGGGGGAAAGTTTTTAAGATCTGGTTTTAGTTTTCTTTGTCCTAGTCTGATATGATTGGTAACAAATTAAATTGACTTTTCTTCCCCAAATTGAGTATCTTTTTCCTGTGACCGTAATGAGTGAGTGATCCCTCCCTGTCCCTGTCTTGACCCATGAGCCTGTCCTTATATTCTCCTCTTTATCCCACCAGGGGAGGAGTGAGAGAGTGGCTGTGTGGTGCTTATTGCTGGCTGGGCCTAAAGCACAACACAAGGTTCACCTCCAGCAGCCTGAAGTGTAGTTTAGATTTCATTTTTTTAAATGAAGATAAAATGTGTATAGAGACCTTTTTTCCCTCCTTGCTTCTGTAATGATCTTCAATTCATGGAGTTCTCAGCTGTACAGATAGTAATCATGAGCTCGCCAAATATTTCTTTCCTGATATCTCTGATTTTCAGCCTAACTTGAGAAAGTTGCTTTTGCCTAGTGCTGAGGCACATACCTGTGTTTAAAAAGGATGAGTCTTACATGATGTGAAAGTACTCAAAACACAGGTTCAGATTTAAAGAAAAAGTCCACGCTGGACAACTGCACATAAATACCTAGTTTAAGGAAAGAAGAGCACGCGCTTTACCATTGCAACATGCCTTGTACCAGACTCCATTAGTTTCCCAGAATGTTTGTCTCTTCCCAAACTGCTTTTATTGCTTTCAGTTAGATGGGGGATATTTTTTGTCTTGGTTTTATGACCCTAAATATTTTAATGCCTGCACCAAACATACTTCACCCAACAGCACTGTCTCCCCAACTTCACTGAGACGTAAGGTGTAAACCCACACTACGAACAGCAGTGTTGTACAGATTCCTCATCCAGTACCTGTAGTGGGTATACACCAGCCTCACGAAAACTACCGCACACTTTTACAAGTCCTGACCTGGCTCGCATGCAGCTATCCCAGCTCTTTCTACAGCAATACTCTGTTCCCCAGTACTGCCAGGTCGGGGTACCTGTATCTGCCATATAAATACCCTAATATCTTCACCTTGCCAATGAGATTGGTTTATCTGATTCAATCTAGCTACAAAATACTGTGAAGTTGAGTCCTAAATTGGCAGAAGTTAATGCCAGAGTCCTAATATTGGCATGAAATGTTTTAACCTAACTTGGATGATGGCTATGAAACATAGAAGTGGAACAGAGTTGTAGTGAGTCTTCTGCTATTTATTTACTAACTGTGGCCATAAGACAGAGCAATGGTAATTAAAATGTTAAGTGTTAAAAGCACTTTTGGGTAGTCTAGAAGTGTTTATTATTACTGTTACTATATACATATCCACAATATCATTTTTTTTAAGTAGATAATAGTATCAATTTAAGTAAGAAGTGATTTAAGATAAGTAGTGGTGTTTGCTGGTTTCAGCGTAAGCAATAGCAGAGCTATCCACCCATTGGATAAGAACAAAAGAGGGAGAGGAGTTTAAAATACTTTGTTTGAAGTTACATGACCCGGCACAAATAGCCTCGGTGACATTTTAAGATCAAATAGTCGGAGCATCAAGCACAAGTACTTCAAATCATAAGGGGAAATTGTGACAAGCTGAGCTTGATCTGTCCAAGCAAAGGAGCTAGTGCCTGGGGGGAGAGAGTTTTGTTTTATTCTCAGTTCCTTTAGTTTATCCTGCATATTATTGCAAGTATCACCAGCTTGTATTTACATATTTATTTGACTTTGAATACTTTCTAGAGACAATATCCCAATGAAGTGTTTTATACAGTAATTAAAAATGTGCTTACCAAGGTATGTTTTTAGGTTAGTGACTCTTTTCCTGAAAGAATGGAAGGGAATAACTACCAAGGCAAATATAAATATTTCTGAAACGGATAGAGAAATACACATTCAGGTGTTTAAAAGACAGGATGAAGTCAGCAGGAAAACAAAGCGCTAATTGTGGCCAGAGTAAAGCACAAGAGGTGCGTGAGGAGGGGGTTTAAAACCCTTCCTGTAGGTGTGTTCGGAAGGTTTGGGGGAAGCATCGTTCCCAGGCAAATGGGCAGGTGGGCTGCTGTTGCATAAAAAGTATGGGTGGGAAAAGCAACGTCACCTATCAAACTCACTGGAAAAGAGAGAAGTTTCTTCCCTTGCAAAAAAAGAAAAAGTTCATAGGAAACTAATCAAGGACATTTGGGCAGTAAAACAGTCTGTCACGACATGCCCCCCGCACACCCCATAACAAACATCACTTCTGTTTGGGAAGAAATGCATGTATCAAGCAGACAGCCCTGGCAGGCCCTGCCTGGGAAACAGGGCTGGAGCACGACAGCCGGGCTGTGGAGAATCGGCTGCAAGGAACAACTGTCATTGCTCGTTCAGCGCTCCCTGTATAGAAGCTGATACCTTCGGATTAATTACACTCTATGCCTGCTTTATGTCCATTATCATAGCAATTTAGCTCAGAAGCAATGCCTTCTGCTTGGAAAATAAACGTTTCTACTTTGCTTCATTGCCTAATAGCCAGAGGAGTCCGTTTTCTCGGGAAAACATTTTTTCCGTTTAGACTGACTCTTAAATATTTTATGATTGTTTTCCTTTCTAGCTTTCACAGTAAATAAATACATGACAGACGCAAGGGGTTAAATAGTCACCACTCTATATAACCGAGTGTATACATTGAATCCTCACCTATTTTCATCCTGACTTTCTATAAATTATACTGTACACTATACTGCTCACCTCAATTACTTACTTTGGACTGTCGGTGCTTAGTCCAACTACCGTTCTCTGTGCTCTAAGTACTTCACAGTGGGCTACAGGAGGTACAGGCTGCCAAGGATGTAGCTCCGGGACTTGGATCCTGGTGTTTGAAAGGCATTTAATTACTACTTCTCTTCTGTGAGGACTGCTGCAGTGACATTTCAGTGTGATACCTCTGCCACTAACTCACTCTCAGTTAGTTTAGAATCAGACGTTATTTTCATCGGTCTGAAAAAGATGGTAGAAGACCTTTTTAATAACCAAAAGTAATGCATCCTGTAGTTCTGCACATACAGCCAAAACAGCTCGCGTCACCCAGCCACACTGGTCGAAAGCAGGGAGGAGAGGGAGACTCAAAGGCATCTTAGGGATGCACTGATCGAACATGACCATGAAAAAATATTTCTACAGCACTGGGGTTTTTTTCCTCCTCCCTGTTTTCAGGAGTCCGATGAAAGAATGGCAGTAAGAACACCTGCTTTTCACTTCCAGCCGCATGGAAATGCCCACCTGCGTACAGGGAAACAAACCCAAGGCCTCCCTAACACGGGAGCAGACACTGCCTTCTACACTGAACCAAAAAAAAAAGGCCGGGTTATAGGTATATGCTGGTTTTCCACAACAAGGTAGCGGGCAGTGTCCTTGTTGAATAGGTAAAGCACAATGTGCATGCCTGATGTCATACAAGTCAAGGAGCGATCACAGTAATAATCACAAATGTTGCGCATTCGATTAAATCAAACCAAAATTCTGTAATGTTGTAGGAAAAATGCGTTTAGGATTATTGTGGTCTGTAAAATCTGGCTTGGTTTTTTGAGTCTTGAGTTTAAAACACTTCAGAAAGACATGCTTCTCACTTTCTCAAATGGAAAAAAATAGTAGCCCCTTTCATACATCGTATTTTAACTTCCAAAGCCAAAAAATAATTAGTCTCTCTGGAAAGCCTCATCCTTTTCCATAAAATCTCTCTATGTTGCTGGTGCAAAACACACATTGTTACTGAACAAAATGTTTCAGGAACTTCTGAAACCTCTGTGAAACTGTTAAATACACTATGTGCAGGATATATACAACATATCTATATGTCATTTTCAAAGGTCAGGATACGAGATATTACGTTATTACAACATATTAATTGTACCCACCAACTATCACCATCTCTACACCACAGGCTACACATCACAGCGGTGACATATTTTCTAAGAAAAAAACCCAAACCCTGAGTCTTGAGAATAGTCTTTTACCAAATTACTTTCTCTGAATCTTGTAGCTTTAGAAATTTGGTCTGTTTCCAAGGAGTAGTTACAAAAGAGGTGAGATTTAAGGCTGACATCAGAGCCAAACGAATAAGCTTTTGTGTAAAATAAATAAACTGTGGGGGGATTGGAACTAGGGAACTTTGGATAAAATCAGCTAATAAATTCAGCCAGAAACATGGACTGACTGGGAAGAATAAAAAGGTCACAATAGCTTCATATTTTCCTTTTTAATGAAATTCCTTATTTTGAAAGCACTGAATAATTTATTCTGACAGCTTTTAAACAAAGCATTTGACATCGTGTTTTTAACACCCTTTTAATTACTAATTTTTAGTTTAATACAGTAATCAAAAAGTCTTAGCCCAAAATCTTAAAACAACATTTTGAACTTAAAAGAAAATCCAAAATGAGCTTCCCAGAAACTTAGAATATATATATTTTTTCCCATTCATTTAGTATCTTCTCTCAAAAAAAATATTTGCTCTTCCATGACTTTCTCATAATGAAGCACAGGGTGTGTAATCTGTTGAGCTGTAGTTTGCTCTACAATTGGATTTACCTTCTTAAACATTTTCTGAAATGTGCTTTATAGATATATTCACTTGACCTAAATTTTACCCAAATCCCTGGGCCTGTTGTCCCCTCTTGGCCAACCCTAGGCCTTCAAAGTCCCCTTGTTAATAGGGAGCACGGCTACTCAAAACTACCTGGAGGTTAAGTGGCTCGAAGGTGGTCCTGGATTTATTGCAGATATACATTTCTAATACTTGGCACATAGGTTTTTTTCTTGGCTGTTCATATGGTTCATTTATGTGTTCACTAAATCAATAAGAATATTTAGAGGAATGTTTTCTGAGGCTGTTTACTAGACCATCATACTGAGGAACTGTACATCACGAGCACACACTTCTTAAGTCATACTGAGAGGCATGACAGTGACGCTATTGTGAAGAGGAATAGAACATACCCAAAATATATATTCAGCAAATACTACAGAATGCTTGGTTTTTTGCAAACCTGGACAGACATGTAACTCTGTTTATAATATTAGAACCTAATTCTCTTTCTATCAAAGAGTGGCAGCTTGCTTGACGACCTACTGCCTTTGCATGCCGACTAAGACATGGTAAATAGTAAACGAAAGCCCCTGCGAGCCGATTGCACCACTTCTCCTCCACATCACCCAGAGCTAACATGACTTTATTACTGCATGCCACCATGACTCGTGGTTTAGTTGCTGTGCCTTCTCCAGCTAACGTATATCAAGGGTTCACACAACATAATGGACAAGCTCTACTTTGTTAAAGCAGAGAAAAGTGCATGGTTTCTGTGTAACGTTAGAAAGACCTGGGGAAAAAAGATTCCTTTTGCAGTTGGGTTTCCACATTGGAAACATTTCCACACTGCAATGCAGGGTGAGGCAGGAGCATTGACCATAACTTCCCTGCAACGCTAGTCAAGGAAATATCCTCAAAGTAGTGTATTTTCCTTTCAAATATTTATTTCCATGTATATCTTTTTTTCCTATTTATAGGAATTAATATGAACACAGTCTATTGCTTTAGATATCCAAAGCAACATATTCCTTAACATTCTCTTCATCCCATGCACAGTAATCATCCCACAAAGACCAAATCATACTTCATATCCCTTCCTTCAACTCCTGAGAAGAAGTAAAGAGGAGAACAGGTTGTCCATCATTCCCTGAGGGAGAAAATCCAAGATTAAGGTCAGGAGCAATTTCTAAAGTTGAGGAGAGCATGTGAAAACACATTTTCCTATAGTCCCAGAATTCACATAAGTGTAGCTGCATTTTCAATTCTTCCACAGATGGGCACTGAGGTACAGGGCTCTGGGTGCTGAGTTAGCATAAACTGCTCATTTCTTTAGGCTAAATGTTTCTTTAGGAGTGGTGTTTGTTTAGATTGCCCAGATCATCTGATTCTGGTTCTCTGATATTTCTGTTCCTCACCAGGCTAAGGAATAAGCAAACTATAAAGGAAAAGATATTGTAACCTTAATATTATTTCCTTGCATTATTTATTTGTACCCTATTGCTGTTTGGGATTTTTTATAACTTCAGCTAAATGCAAAAATTGCTTTTCAGATAGTATCCATGCAAGCAAAATCCCTCTGGCTCATCCAGGTTTGGCTTGAAAAAAAGTAAAGGAACAACTCTCTGTCCTCTTAACTCAAACTGCTCCATCTTTGCTACATACCCTCAGAACCTGTATGACAAACAGTGCTATTGTAAACATAAAAAACTGCCTACTGATAGTAAAAAGGATGCAAGCTTAGAGTATTGGATTTGTCACGCTGAAACTCAGCCCCAGTGTATTTCATCTACTCTCTGACAGAGGCCTCATCAAGATGTCTCTGCAGAAAGCACTATCATCACTCTCAGTGCCTACAGAAATTCTCCGAAGTGCATCTGATCGGTGTTTATTCTCACAGAGTGCTTGGGATGGAGACACATGAACGACTCGAACCAGAAGCGCATGAACAAGAAGAATATCATCAGCCAATTTTCCTTTCTCCTTATGTCGTTTTGTTTTCCCAAATCTCATAGCTGGAATCTGCTTAGGTGGATAGATACAGTTGTTAGGGGTTCACTGAAAATGTCTGAACACTGCATGGCATCACTTAATCTACCTCAATTCTCCTGACGTTTTTCAAAGAGGGTAGAAGCTCAGCCTTACCTCGGCACTATGGATGGCCTTCAGCTTTTGCGAGCCCTGTGACTGCCTGTGTCATACGTCAGTCCCCAGAGAGCACTTTCTCTTCTTTCATCCTCTGATTTCCAGCTGGTAGTCTCTGCAATTTAGCTTCTAGGAATCCCATCTACAAGAGTGAAATGACTACACTGAGGCTTTTAACTTACTTTCCTACCGATGTAACCCAGCTGACAAACCTCTGTGTTTTCTGAAAACACAACCGCGTGAAGCAAAGCATGTGTGTTCAACGTTGACTTTGTTTATTTTCTGGGACTGTGTTTCACTGTAAATTTTGGATCTAAACCCTCTGCTTAAATCCAGGCAGACAGGCACTTGCACATTTCTTATTACTAAGAAAATAGTTTTCCTACACCTTGATCCACTTACTAATCTTACAAAGGCTTGCTATGTATAAGATACTTATTTTTAAGCTAAATTTTGTCCACTTAATACATAATGATTTATTGTAAACATTTATGATAAATCTTGCATAGCTTAAGATAACTGGCAAACAAAAACATATTAGCCTCCCTCTCAGAAACATAAAAACAAATCAGTGATATATGGTGGCCAGCATTAATATGTCAGCACGTCCATCATTCCTTACTGCCTAGCGCCTCTTCCTCACCAGGATCTTCTCCCTGCCTCCACTGCCTTCCAGTGGCTCTACTGCCTTTCAGCTGTAACCTTCTCCTAACTGCATTCATGCTACCAAGATGTTTGGCATACCTTTAGCTACATTAATAAGTCTTGCTTTACCCTATTCGCCTTATTTACTTTATGATGGACACGGAGAGTGGAGGTTACCCAAGCTTCTCCCAGCTTCTCCTTTCATTTCTTAATTTGAACTGGTTTTTACAGCTGAAAGGAGCTCAGCTTCTGGAATACATCCAAATGGTGAAATATACCAAAAGTCCAGATATCCCAAATTCTTGATCTGTCTGGTAGTCCCCACTATTACTTCTTTGCCATTCTTCTCAAAAAAAAAAAAAAAAAGAAAAGAAAAAAAGGATTATTCTACTTCTGGCTACAAAAAGCCTCTTCTTTGAGTGTCTCTCCAAGTACAGTGTCATTCCTCACCTGATCCAATGGAAACATCACAGTGTCATTTATCAAAATGTAGAGCAAGGCTGGGAAGATCTTTCAATCCCATTAGCGATCCCACAACTTTGTTCCACACTTCTATTTCCTGCCTCCGCTTGGTAACAACCCCCTTAACAAGAAAATCCACCTTTATAGATTTCTCTCTTCCTGATACTTGTGTGAATGACTGTCTTCTTTTGACTGCAGATAGGATAAACTTCGTAGAGAACAAGCAGGAAATATTTTACTAACAGAAGAGCATGAACAGTGTAACTCTCCTGGTGAAGCTCAGACAGGGTTCATTATGCAGACAACAGAAGCTATTAAAGCAGAAAAACAAAATTAGCTCTTATATCATTCAACTGTGCCTGTGCCAAAACAAGAAGTAAATCACTGAATCTGTGTATTATGCATGAGGTATACAACATTGCTGAAAATTGATTTTTTTTTTTAAATTATAAAAGGGAATTTGCACAGGAGTGAAATGTGATTTTAAATTCTTAGCCTAATATCATTGCTAATTTTAATTGCTATTAGAAGAACCTTGTTTTCCTCTAAGGCATTATGTAGAGAATCATTCCAGTCCAAATATGCATGGGAAATGTTTAAGGGCCATTACAGAACAAACAATGAATATGAAAGCAACAGCAGTAAACTAGCAAATATCCCTAGCTGTGCTGCCAGGACTTGGGTGTTTAGCTATCAAGCAGACGTTAACAGATGACAGATAAGTAATTATTCAACAAATTTGGATGAAAAACGCTTAAATGCGTCCAAACAATAATGCAAAATAAAATCTAAAATTTGATGAATGGGAAAAATTACACAGAACATAACAACATAATTTCTGTGTAACATTCTTAATTATGAAATATTATCATTTCAGCATGCGAGGTTTTAGCAGCATTTTGGCATCCCATTGATGAAAACGGGTCCCACACATTTACATATAATTGGATCTGTGGAAAAGATTCCAGTCTGTGCTGGGAAGAGACTTTGGAGCACCGTGCCTCGGGGGAGAAACAGCACAAAGGCTATTGCATCCGATATCCTGCCTAGACACTTTTCTGCTCAGAAACAAGCTGCTCCTGTTGCTTCAATAGCAACAGCCAGAAGCTCTTCCCACCTTACAGGAGGTGACCTTCGCAGGAAAGCAGAAAGGGTCTTCAGAGGCACACCTCTTTCCTCTCCTGACCTCAGGAAAGCCCCGCTCGTTGCCAAAGGGAGAGAAATGCCAGGGGTGAAGGCTAACGCATGGGATCCCAAAAGCAGTGCTTGCAAGAGACACTGGCACATAGATAAATCAGAGCGCTTTGCAATGGATACAGAGAAAAAGGAAATGTTATAAGTAGCATGTGAGTAAGTGTCAATCAGTGATGAAAGAGCAAAGCACAGCAAAACTAGACCTGGTTGAACATTCAACTAAAAACAGTAGAGGGATGCAACCAGAAAGATAGTTATTAATGTTGTCAAAGATGTGAGCAGATGCTGTGTTCACTGAAAAATAAAAAAGCAAATAACAAAGAGTAAAAATAATTTTAATCAAGTTTTCTAAGCAAGTGTAGCTTCTCCTATAGATGGGAATAGGAAGAAACCAGTGCATGTAACCAAACCCAGCATCAAAATCTTGATCATTGTGACACCGCAGATTACTGAATGAGGAAATAAGGAAGCAGGAGAAAAAGATCATAGCACAGAGTCCAAGACAATAGCCAAGGCATTCTCTAATAAAGGACCAGTTTTTGCTATTCTGCACTATAAAGTCAGAGAAATATCCAAAGCAGACAGATTTTAGGCTAATTTGTAAATCAATTACTTAATTGTTAACACTGTTGTGAAGAACACTTTGGACATTACACAAACATTTACCCAAAACTACGACCAATTTGGGTTTAACAGAACAGAAGTGCCTGTAGCCAAACAAACATGCAGGCCATACTTCACAAAACTAATAACTATATCGAGTCAATTTATTACCAGTTAATTCAAAGTAAAACGACAATTTAAAATATCCCATGAGACCTCTAGGTGCTGGAGTTTTTGCTGTGTGCTCTGTGTTCTAACTAGAACAATTTGGTCATAACAATTACATTTTACTTAGTAACAAAACAAGGAGGTAATGTAAAGGGTATAATTACAGATAAGAACAACAAATCCTGGCACTATAGTCTTAAAAAGAACAAATAGAAAACATAAAGTATCAGTCATAATAGTCACAACACTTAATTTTGAAATATTTGAGGGAGTGAGAAGTGAATATTGGCATAAGTAATTTTTTCTGATCAAACAACACAAATCTTTGCAGATAAAAGGATGGAAAAAAGTTTAGACTGAGTTAGGTTATTAAACACAATATTCTTAGGTTGCAAAACCATCTGAATTACGGTTTTTGTCATAAAATATCGTATAAATACAGACTGGTACTGGCTGGAAAAGAAGTCTGTATGCTAACTCATTAATTGCTTATCAAGTGCTAACTCGGAATTGTAATTAACTATTTCTACATTTTTCTAAGGAAAGCTTACTTATACTGTTTGGCATGTATATGCATGTTTTCTGCCCTTCTTCGTTGCTCAGTGTTTTGCATATTTCATACAAATATAAGGCTGGAAGCGCACCACCACCACTAGCCCCTCCTTTGGTCACTAAATACATTCCCTGCTGGCAAAGACGACCATGTGAATAGTTTGCTATCATTCAGTTATTATTAGATCCATTAGACAGCTTCCTTTTTCTTTTTTTAATAATATTGTCTAGGGAAGCTCTGTAAGTCTCATTATGTTAGGTGTACTGCCAATGCTCATGAACAAAGGGAAAAGATGTACAATAACAACAAAACCAGTTATCTTTTAACCACATGTGAATTCCTGGCATGACTGAAGTCAGTGGGTGCCTTGCCATTTGTTTGGGTTTTCACCCTGCAATTACAGAAAGGAGGGGGTATTCTCGCTCTTTAGGGCTTTTCTCAATTTGGCAAAAGAAGGCCGAGAGCAAGGGTGGGAATACAAAGCTAGATTCATAAAAAGATTAGGGTCAAAGATTTACACACTGAATCCAAACCTGTAAGCCTAAAGTTTCCAGATATCTAAATTTTGCCAAGAAAATGTCTGGGACACACCCAGAATTGCTTATGTCCTCGAAGGGAATTCCCAAATGATAGAAACAGCATTGCCTTTCTCCCTTGTGAGGCCATATGTGACTGGTGTTCTTAGACAAAAAAAACCCACACAACTGTTTCTTCAACTGTTTCTTCTACAAAATTATGGAAAAAAGTACTGCATCTTTCATCCTTACCTTTTAATGCCCTCATAATTTATTTAAAATTTAGAGGTTAAATTTCTTATCCGGGATATATGACAGCCAAGGTTACATCTCAGGATGGCTTGACTTACATCACCCACTTCCCAAGGGAATATATTATCGCCATGTCTCAAATAAGCCGGGGTGAATTTCTCCCAATTAGTCCTCTTAAACTGTCTCCACTTTGCATACAGCAATTCGAGAGGAGTTCAAAGACTGAAGAGATCTGAACAGTCCAAGTCCATTCAGCTACTTCACACAGTACGCAAAAGTTTCACCAGAAGAAACTATAAAACCCGCACTCAACTCTCCCTGCTCTGCCACCTCTGAAGACAGAAAACCAGGTTTTAGTACAGCAGTGGATGTTTCACAACACTGAATAAATTGTATGGGATCTGCCTCTTGCCCGCTTTAGGGATTTCTGAGAAAGGACATCTAATTTCAGGACAGAGTTAGTGAAGATGGAGAGCCTTAGCTTTTTATGGAGCGAGGCTTATGCTCGCCTGGGATTTCTTGCTATCATTGCATGCTGACAAGTGGCTCCCACAGACCCCACTCCTGCACACCTACCTCTCCATATATATAGTGTGACTGCTTAATTGTCAGTTTCTCCACATGGAAAAGATGATCCCTGAAAATTCTTTAACTGTTGTAGGATACAGGTGTAGAGAAGAAAAGAAGACTGAACTTCTTCCTGTCGCTTCTTAGCCCTAAGCTACTCATCTAACTGATCAAATGGGATAAAATAATGTCACTGTGAAAATGGACTGTTAAAATGTTTTCCTGGAGAAGTAATATTTCTGGGACTTGCATAAATGTTCTTGTATACATGAAAACACGGATTTGAAGTACTTCTGGACTGAAAATCAGTATTTCCCTTACAAAGAAGAAGTCATGCAGACTCCCGACCAGCTGCAAAATAAGTAAAAAATGTCACCTTGAAAATGTCTGAACTAACAGGTTAAGGTAAAAGATGCTTGCATCTGCTGCCTTCTGAGCACAAAATAAGGCTTTCACTTTCCAGAATATCGTGATTTTTCTTATACATTTCACTGTGTTGTGCAATGGTATTGTTGAGGTCACCTTTACACAGCTGCTTTGTGACAGGAGGAACCTCACAACCATCCTCTTTGCAAGTTTTCACTTGTTCTACACATGTCACTTTCAAACAAAAATCTCCGTGATCACACCTGATCTTTGTGACCCACAACTTTATCTGACTGTGGACATCTTGGCTCTTGATCTTTTGCTTCTACCTTAATTAAATGGAAAACAATTACTCAGACTATCCAGCTATCTGGAATGTTTCCATACAGAGATCTGAAAACAGCAGTTCTCTTCTCAGTCTGGCTCTCACTTCTGTTGCTTTGAAGCACAATTGAGGTATTTTCTGTTCTCTGTCCATTACATGGTATTTGAGAATATGTCAGCCTCCTGTAGCATGACCTGTACTGGCACACACAGGCTGTTAGAATGGTCACAAGAGCTGGCAGAGCAAACATAGAGTGAAAAATAATCAAGAATACTCTTACACATGAAACATCGTGCTAGGAAACATCCAGTGGTGACGCACTGGAACCGGTTGCCCAGAGAAGCTGTGGATGCCCCATCCCTGGAAGTGTTCAAGGCCAGGCTGGATGAGGCTTTGAGCAACCTGGTCTAGTGGAAGGTGTCCCTGCCCACGGCAGGGGGGTTGGAACTGGATGGTCTTTAAGGTCCCTTCCCACTCAAACCATTCTATGATTCTATGAAATGAACCAAACAATTCTCAGCATGACAAAGAAATCAATGAACTCTCCCTACATATGTTGAAATTAGAGGATCTTTTGCTGTCCTGATCAATTAATTCTTTTCAAAGCTTTACCATCAAAAGAAAAGCAAAGCAATTGTTAGCTACTGTTTTATTAAATGATAACTCTAGATCAACCATTCCTTTGAAAAGCAGATGATGAGGTGGAGGTGATTTGTAAGACATAAGTACAATAGCACTCTTCACGCCCACCGTGTTAATTTGGTACACCAATATGTGCCTCATTTAAACACTTCTGAACACTTCTAAGTGTTTATGAAAACAAACAGGCTATGTTTTCTCAGAAAACCAATATAAAAAATCTGAAAGTCTGTATTTCATTATCGCCCAACCAGAAGGTGCAAAACTGGTACAATGTAGAAGTCAGAAGAGTTTTTATGATCTAGATTTCCGAGAAGCAGTCTGCATTTACCAGATCTTGGGATGGGTTGAACTAGACCTTTTACTCGTAGTGATGACTCTCTTTCCCCTGTCATGGTGGCACAGTCCCCAAAAAATAAATTAAATCTTTAAATTCAAAGAAGTCAGCTTTCCTTAGAAAAGTTTTAGGAAACTCAAAATGATTCAACCAGGCCAAATAGAAATTTTTAGAAGATTACTAAAACCTCTGCATTTGCCTTCTGTACCTTGCAGAGGGGCCTTCTTGTGCCCAGGTTTTGTGACAGCCAGCTTTGTGGCTCTCTGGACTGAAGAAAACTGCACAGTCTCCTATGGATCCCAGGAAATTTCTCTTTTCTTACCTACAGACGCTCCCTGCCTCTCTCGGAATTCTCTTGGCCTGAGCAGTGGTGTCCAGCTCATGCTGCAAACCTCTCTGCTCTTCTCTCACAGGCTCCAGTCACTGGAACCTTTGCTCTCCAGCTGTGCCCAGATGTTCCCATGGGAAGGAACCATCTTCCTCCTCCTTCAGGAAGTTTCTCTGACTCTGTCGACATTTCACATTTTCCTAACACATAAGCTGAGAACAAACCAACCAGACAGATTCTGTCCGTAACAGCCAATTGCTCTCTGTCAATATTTTTCAACTTGTACAAGAAAAAAGAGAGAAAAGAATAACTGGAAATAAGACAAATCACTAAAGGCTGTTAGAAGTTAAAAAGAATATTAAATGGCTGGAGATATCCATTCCTTAATCTGCCAGAGATGCCTGCCCTCCCCAGTTTTTGCAGTGAGGGTTGCAGGCCAAGTGAAGAGAGGGTTGTCATACAGCACATGCATTAAGGTCTGTGCTTGCACTAGCCCTGTTGAGCTACCTGATTTTGATGTTTTTTCGAAATAACAGCAAAGCCTTTGGTGCGCAACCTTTGCTGTGTATGCACCACCGCTGTGGATCCACCAGCGGCAGAGCTTTGATCACTACAGCAACCAGAGCAGACCGATGTTTTGTCCACCTTTCCGTAGGTTTATCACCCTTTAGCCCAGTTTGGCCCAAATCTCCTTTGGACCAAGTGTGCTGTCACTCAACCCATGAACATTAATTCCTGTATTTGGGGGTGGTTTTAAATTCAAAGTGTACTTCTCACCAGCCACCAGCGTAATACCAGTGTTACATAGTGTGTCCTAGAGAACAATACAATGGGATTTTGGGACATGAGTGGGTGTTGGACACGTGTCCTGGCAGATTCAGTGTAGCCCACTCCCAAACTCTCTGGGAGTTACTCTAAAGAAAATTACCAACTGAGCCTGGATTTATGTTTGGGTGAAATAACTGTCATCTTCCAAAGGGAAGCAAGCAAGACAGTTCATCAAGGAAAATGAGGCCCAGAAATGGAAACAAGGAGTGAGCAAGACAATGTGAGAATACCTTCACGTTCCCCAACACCAGTGCAAGCCTTCATTGTACCCACAAGGCAAATTCATACCCTACAAGAAAAGCTGAGTCTTAGCTACCACTGTCACGTCTTCTGTCCCACATCAGTTCTTGCAGCATTCCCACAGGCACCCCCAGGGCCAGGCCTGGCAGACCATCCTGTCCCTCCCCCCAAGCCAGGAGCAGCCGGGGCCTGTCCAACCCTCACCTTGACTCTGACTTCAGTTCCTGTCAGGGGTTCCCTTTTATCGACGGGAAGAAAATAATGTGTTGTCCCTTAATGATCAATTACCCTTTTCTGCCCTAGAAGGTCCTACAAAATGCCATAACAAACTCAGTTCTTCAAATATTGGGTTTCCAAATGATAACTACAGCCCTTAATTCAGTCTCAATTATGCTTAATTAGATAGGGCCTCTAATTCCAGTAATATCTTTAAGAAACTGCCTTTTCCAAACATGGGCAGACCTTACGTAAGAGGAAAATATACTGTACTTTGAAGCTTTAGATTTTAAGCTCTAAATTTACTTTACCTGAACATAATTATTAGCAGGAGACCTTTTTACTGTTCTCCTCTGTATTATTTAATAATTTTGAAAGCTTTTATTTTGTTGTAATTATTACTATAAATAAATATTAATAAATATTAAATCTTTCTGTCTTTTTAAGTCATACAAAGTGCAAATCCCAATGCAAAATTTAATTATATGAATGAATTGAAAGAAGCCCAGAGGTAAATGAGAAGTAAATAAGGCATTGGCCCATGCAAATGTTTTCTTTATTTGTATTTATCTAGACCCTCTAGAATGCAAAAAAAATAAAGAGGTTCCTCTAAGCATTAAACCCAAAACTGCATTCCTAATATTAACACCAACACCATCAGTGAGCACAGCAATGAAAGTGAAAGAAAAATATATTCTCATAGAGAAATATGTCATCTTTGTATTTCCCTAGTCTCTGGAGATTCCACCCATAAACTGGGAACAGTAAACTTTAGATTCCTGATTCCTAACACAAACCCTCGTCAGTACAGCTGTATAAATTCAGCCTCTGCAAGACAACGCAAACACTGATCCCATCCAAAACTACCCACTTCCAACTCTTTAGTAATAAAAAGATGCAGCAATGATCTGGGCCCTTAGGAAGGGATGTGTCAATAGGAATGACTCTCAACCTGAAACCTAACCTCAGTCTTAAATTTAAAGCAAATCAGAGCAACGCATAGCCCACCACTAGCCCTAATCTTAGTTATAACTCAGTATGCATCCAAACAATAAAATACACAGCAGGTGCCTTTACAAACACCTGTTATCTTGTCTTCTGAACTCTGAAAATCACAAAGAATAGATTATAAACTGGAGTCTTGAAAATCCAGTTCCAAATCCTATGCCTGACCTTAATTATTCACAGGGTTAAGAGCATAATGGCAAGAAGGTACATCCAGCCTGCTACTCAGTTGTCACCTGCCCTCTTCCTAACTCTGTCAGAGCACCAGAATAAAGACATGAGGAACTATCTCAAAGAATTGAATTCCCAAATACCAGCTCTGAAACCTGCATTAATGAAGCATATGTAAATAGTAAAGAAGGACATAGAGCATTTATCCCTTTTTGCCATCTTCCTGATTCTTTACTCCTCTATGAAAACACAAAACCTCCAGTACTCTCTTACACTCCCAAATCCCAACTCAAAATGTACCTTGAAGTGTAATGTTAGCTAGCACACCCAAACAGGCAATGACCCTTTTCAAATTGTCCCCTTCTGGACATGTTGGTCCTAGAAGCTTTACACTCCGTCTCTTACACAAATTATATGCCACTTCTGAATTATTCCTAGCAGACAAATGTGCAGGTTGCAAATTCTCAGCAGATAGGTTTCTACAGATTAGTCCCAGCAGATTAAGAAAAAACTGGCCCCATTAGTTTTTATTCTCCTCCCACCTATATAGGACCTATTGAATACTGCAAGGCACCTGGCTTGCAAATCTGCAGAAACTCCAGAGTTAACTCCAGTCCTGATTCTATTTAATGCTTGGGATCTATGTCCAACATAAAAAAAAACCCCAAATTAAAACAGTCCCTTTTGTCAGCATTTGCCCTCTTCCTAGTTATGAGGAACTTGATACCTTAATATTGGGCATGTTTACAGAACAAGGGAAAATAATAATAGATGACATTAGTTTATGATTAACTGGGATCCAATTAAATAGGATTTTTAAAAATAAATATCTCTTTTTGGCAAACATTTTTCACTGTTTCTTCCCCTGAAGAGCCTGCATTGTCAGCACCTCATTAGAATGAGCTGGATGGTGAAGAAAATTTACTTAAACGTGTACATTTCACAGAAAAGCTGGTAACTATTGAAATCAACTTCTTCAGTTAACGTATCAAGTAATATATGCTAATCCTTTTATTAATTTTTAAACGTAAATGAATATACAGGATGACTATGCTACAAATTTAAAAGTGCTCTTCAGCAGCACTGATGAAAGGAAAGTACGATACAAAAACTATTCAGCTGTTAGGAGTTCTATTTTTGCAGCGGCGGCTCTGGTTTCAGCCTGCTCCAACACTTTCAGCTGCATACTTGATGCAAGTCCTCCACCTAGTGGAGTAATTTTTAATGCTCCGAAGGATCACAAGTCCCTGCACGTCGTCATTTTTATTTCTGATTCATTTAAGGGGTAATAGCAACAGTTTGCTTACCTAATATTTTATAAATGTTGAATATATACAGTAAGTTTCCAAAATTAAAATTAATTTCACACAGGGACTGGAACAGTTGTAATAGCTTCAGAAAATATAAAAGGCCAAGAGAACTATACAAGCAAACCCAGTCACAACAATCAAGTAGTATCCACAAAATCATTTGATTTGAACAAAACAACCTCAGATATTTTGTTCATCTAAGTTTTGGTAGTTGAGCGAAATTCTATTTTTAGAAAATCCTATATGCTTCACAAGTCATATATACATGTGCTTCACAACAATCAGATTTTAAAGAAAATTTTAGAGCAGGCAAAATACCTGCTCATGTAGAAATGACAAAACCAACCCATCCGGGTGTCAGAGTAAAACGGAACAATCTGAACGACTTACCACAGGACCCAGTAAATGACAAATCACTTGAATTTTTTTCTCTGGGGCTGTGTGGGACTGTGAAGTATGCGTTCTGGTCTGCCCACGTACGTAGGTGTGTAGGGATGTATGTACATCATGCAGGAATTCCGGGGGAAAGTAGAGGGGCACTGTCATGCAGAAAGTCAAACCAGATGAACGTAATCATCCACCCTGCTTGAAACGTGTGAAGCATGACCATATTCCTCCCTGCGCTTGTGAAGAACGGCCTCTTGGAAAAATCCCACAAAGGTAAGGAGTGCTCACACAAAATACACAGTTCACATCTCAGACCTATTAGAACTTAAGCTGGCCCTCAGCTCCAGTACCCGTAATCGCAACTTTAGCATGCAGCACACAGAAATAAATGTCCCTTTGGGTAGGTCAGTCCTGAGTCACATCGGGAGACGCAGGTCAAAACAGAGGATATGGATTTCACCTCTGTTCTCGCTGGAGACGAGCGTGCTCCCAAAGCAATTGGTGTAATGCACCGTGCTCCTTGCGTGACACGTTACTTAATTACATCGCGGCATTTCACGTCACCTTCAGTTCACAGCAGTTTTCAGTTGTGACTTGGCGGCAAGAGTAGGTTACGGTTATCCCGCGCTGGAGATAATGAAGGCATAGATCACAGTAGAAAGCCCACATCAGACGAAAGAGGTCACACGTCCTGACTCGATACAGATCATTATAAACTTGGTCTCACATAACATGAGCATCAGGAAGTTGCCTGGGCTCTTTTAGTGCACTTACCGGAACTCAGTTTGCCAGTATTGGAGATCATATTCCCTCGAGCTGATGAAGTTCCAGTTTAATCTCTCTTACTGTACTGGCTGACTCCACCATAGCACCAAGTCTTGCAGGTGCTCATAGACTTACCTCTGTGTCCTAAGCCTACGTTCTGGCCCTTGGGGTATTCCAATAGTCATTTGCATGGTTGAAATCAAAGAATAGTGCTTAACAAGGGCTGCCAAATACTAGGCTGCAAATACCCCAGGCACAGTGACAAGGGACGATCAGACTTAGTAACTAAGTCAGGCCATATGAGCAATCTGGGTGAAGCAGGAGGGCAACATTCATAGCCCCTCTTCACTGCTCTCCTGCCTGGGAACGTCTGCTGCTCTTCAGCTGTAGCTACGCTGGCCTTTTGCCAACATACTCCTTTTCAGTTTTTCTTCTTCGGTGTCAGTAGTCTACTGATTTCATCTGCTACTCCCGCTTATAAGTACTCTTTATTTCTTCCTGTGAATCAATAAATATTACTGTCCTTCAGAGGCAGGAAGATAGACTGGGTAATGATGTTCCCTGCTTGCCAGGTTCCTTCCACTGAGGCTGCAAAAACAAGGTTTCTGGTAATGAGCTAGAGAACCTCTGCAATATTCTTCCATCCTGCTGTTCACGAAGGAGGGAGTTCACGTGCTGTAAGTATATAGTCAATTAAGTGCTAAATTTTTGCAATCTGACTGAAATGAGTTGTTATCTGAATGAAAACCAACCTTATGTTCCTTGCTAAAGTGCAAATAACCAGAAGGTGAAAAAGATATCCTCAGACATTTGAAAAAATACCCATAATCGAGGAGCATGCCTTGATTTTTATATTTGTTCACGCAAGGGTTGCTGAGAAGTCTCTTGATACTGAGAAGCTAGTCATTTATAAGGATTTAGCTACAAGGCACTGCTTCAAGAGTAAGAACTAATGCAAGTGCACAGCTCTGGGCTTTTATTTTTTTTTTTTTTCATTCCCTCATGGAATTGCATGACACATTCCGTACGCCAGCAATGCAAACTGAAGGAATCGAAGTGAAGTTTGGGACCACAGTTCAGAGCCCTACCCTGCCATATTTCATCTTGTTTACCACCTACAGCTTTGGTGCTAGGGTTGAAACAAATTTTAAAATAAAATATTATGGGAAGAAATGTTTTTTACTTACCATGACAAAAACAAAAACAACAACAAAAACAACACCCACCCTTAATTCTGTGAAATTTTGAAAAAAAAAAAAAAGCCGATGAATCAGAAAATGTAACTGAGGGAAATGGAAGTTTTTAGAAGTGATTAATTCATGGAAATACTTCTAACAAAGGAAATATTTAAGCATTGTTAGACTTGCAACTACTGCACCGGAGTAGGCAACCTTGCTATCTACTTCACTTTGGTTTACAACTGTCTGTAATTCACACCACTGTCAATGCTGGAGCTCCTTTGGGTTTGGCTTTTTTTTTCCAGTTATATTAAATTAAGCTGGCATCTAGTTTTGACTTTGGGCTACTTGGTACTTTCTTAATAGCATGGCAGATTCTCCTCTCTTAATTGCAGTTCATGAGAGGATTCCTTAAAAAAAAAAGTGTGCTATTACAAGAACACAGCTTGCTGTTAGAAAACATATATTCATATATCTACAGCTGAAGGCAATTTTCTGCAGATTGACATTGTGCAGCTACAGAAAGAGAGGGAACATTTCTTCATTATATTGTCATTATAATTAGGGTCATACTGGACATAGAATAAGTATCTCTTGGGGTTGGATAGTGATTCCAAATTCTTTTTTTTTTCTTTTCCTAAAGATGATAAATGTAAAACATTTTAAGTAGCTGTTGTTCCTTTTTTATTTAGGGTACATGGACAAAATCTTTCCCATTTTTGTTCTTTTATGAATTGACCATTTACTGAGAAATTCTGAAATGCCTTTCACAGACGGACATTGTTTGTTGGCAAGGATTATAGTCAGAGTTATGATTATGGATATGGTGGGAGACATGTAGTCTATTTATGGGCAGATGACTTGGTTTTTCCTCTCATCTGTACCACAATCCAAAACTGAAGATTTACAAGAGAAGTTTTAGAAAATGGAACTTTAAGCTTTTACTGAATAGAGCCACAGATTCATCACTTGCTTGCAACCCGCTAAAATAAAGCCCAGAAGACAGAGGTTGATTTCATACTGCCCAAAGTAAAAACTGTGGCTCTGTGTATACATGGAGCAAGACAGATGAAACTACTATATGAAGGAGCTGAGTTGCTTTCTGAAGATATGTCTTTCTCCGTCAATTAGAGAGGAAACTCAGACGGGCTGATGGCTAAACCTTGGTAGGAAAAAACAAGATGTTTTGGGGAAGAATTTTGAAGGAAATTAGGATAGCCTCGAGGAAGTAACTATGTTAAGCTCTGAGCTTGTTATTGGGGCAACAACAGCTAAACATTTCTGTCTGCGACGCTGAGGCCATCTTATGAAAACATCAATGGAAGGCTTAGTTGGGCAAGGGGGTGGTTGCTATTGTCATGACATTAAGATTGTGATATGCAGGTTTTTTGAGTGTTCTTTCCATTCACACTTGCAGTCTTACAGTTAAGTAAAATGAATTGCCATCCTGCTCTTTGAATTGGCTCTTCAAATCCTTGTGTTTTCCTGCTTCCCTAAGATAGGAAGAGATTAAGGGTGACTGACAGCAGAAAAAAATTATGCAGCCGCATATATGTTAATCTTGCCATCTTTTCTGCAGGATTTGGAAGGAGACCGATATTTATAACTGTTCCTTTGTCTTGCTTTTGGACTAGCCACTGATTTCCCAGCACCCCAGAAAACATTTCTAAAGGTCTGGGACAGAAAAATAATTCTTCCGAGACAACTAATCTCTCCATTCATGTCATTCATAGGAAAGTAATTCTACACCCTTAATATTGGCCAGAATGTTTGGTCTTGAGTCTCAGACCAGGAAAAGACTGGGAGACTCTGATAAACATTTCCTTTATCACAGTCTTAGCAAACTCAATTTGATGTAACATTTGAAATGAAATCAGCATACTTCTGCACACTGGCAAACTTGGGACAGCAGCCTATTTCTGGCCACAGGCTACAAAGTTTTTTTTCGGCCTCAAACGCAACCAAGGTCTTATCTGAAGGCCTTCTTAATTGAGAAGGGCTGAAAATCTTGACTTGTATCATCTGGCTACATAACTGTTACTAATTCAATGATGTTAACCTGGTTTATAGGAGCTGAGATCCAAGATTTATAATAATAATAATAATAATATTTAAGGCCTATTCTTTTCTTAAAAAAAAAAAAAAACTTACTCCAAATCTTCTCTAACATTGGTTCTACTTCATGCTTTTTCAGCATTGTTAGGTTCCACTTTTCCAGAGTGTAGCCTCAGAATATTGTTACTGCTGCATCTGAAACTGACCCGTGTCTTTGCTAATCTAAGCGTTAAGTAGCAAACTGGAAAAGTAATCTGCTACATATCCCTAACCATCACCATTTGTTATTATTACTTTTTTGGGATGGCCATATTGGATACCATGACAACATATTCTGGACAAGAATGACAGGGCTCACAGGGAACATAAATGAATGCACTTTGTTCACTTACAACTAAGGATGATCACTTCAATTTTTCACTTTATTAATATTATACATACATAAAGATCCCTTTGTCCTAATGGATTCCAAAGCAATCCATTAAAAAAAGGAATAGGAGTGATTTAGATATTACTCTCCATAATTGGATTATATGTTTCTTGCTTCTGTGTTAAATTACTGCAGCAGTTCAGCCTACAGATGACCAAAGTCTCTGATTTCTCAGTTGAGAAACAGTCTTTTCTTTGAGCAACGGACTTGTAATTGTAGCACAGAATTTGTCAAAAGATCCATTCTATTCTCCGCTGAATTAAACTCATAAAAGATGCAAGAACACATTTGTGCTGCTGATAGTGACAGTACTAGCTCTGCAGATGTCACTGTTGCTGTCACTTTGCCCCACATAACTCAGGCAATCTTGGGTATCTTTCCAGAAACTCGCACAAAGCCCGATTCAGTCCTTCCCTTTAAAACGTGGCCTTTATACTACATGGAATTATAGCCAGCAGAAAAAGGAGGATGCCATTTGGAGAGCAATTTCTAATTAACTTATATTTTCAATGTCTAAACTACAGTTTCAGCAAGATATTGATCCTTAATTTGCCCCTTTGGGGTTAAGTCCCTCTAGATCTCTGGCTTTGGAACATGTTTCTAAGCCAGTGGGCTCGGTGTGAAGTGCTGACTGGTGCAGAACAAGGTTTTTGAAAGAACAATATTCAATTATATTTTAGAAGTTCTGTGTTGTAAGCAGCTAGTGGGATAGCCACAGGACTTCTAAGGGGAAACCAAATTATACTTTCTATTAACTTTCTATTTCTTTCAGGATTGTAACTCAAAGGAAGAGGTAAATGGGAGCAATCACAGGATTGTAGCAGCCATGTTTTATTTATTTCTCAGAAAATCGACAGGCAAGACAGGTACCCATGCAAGCCAAGGTATGAGGGGTATTACATGCCTCAAGTTAATAGATTTCTAGTTTTAAAATTGTCTCTTGTAACATTTAACTGGCCTGGAAGGAGAAGCTGAACTGTTAAGAGTCATTATCTGATGCAGATTGCTCTAGGAGAAGTTACTGTGGAAGATTTAGTTCAGTTTAGTATAATCTAATGAATAGTTTAAATATTTTTGCATTGGGATAGGAGGACTCCTACATCACCTAAAGAAAGAATATTTCTGACAAATCTTCAAGTATTATTTCCAGGGAAATGGCATAGAATTACAGCAAAAATCCATTCTCACAGAATCAAATATTAAATTACTTAGCGAAGAGACAGAAAAATGGAAATAAACTTCAACACGGGGGGAAAAAAAAAGAAGGGAGAATTCAGAAACACGGTCATGAAAAACTAAAAAGACATACTGTTCAAAGAAAGTATAAAGGAAACTATGAGACAGTGGAAGATCTGTTAACCACCAGCAACCAAAACCAGAACAATTAAAAAAGTTTAAAATCATAGCTCCTTGTAAATGGACAGATTAAGTCAGCTCTAACCATTAGGTTTATCATAATGAAAGTGGGATTTGACCAGGGTATTCTGGATAATTGAAAAAAGGGAGTGTTAATTCTGTGAAAGGTAGTATTTGGGACCGGTGGCTGAGACACAGGATTACAGAGCAGTAACATCCGAAATGCCGTGCAGAAGAATAACGAATGAACAGACACAAAGCAGAAAACACTGGCACCTAAAATACTGTGAATAAATTATAATTACTAATTTAGTTGGAAAGAAAAGAGTAACAGATGAGGTTCTGTGGGACATTGGAGCCTATGGGCAGATGATCTTCCACGGATATGCCCTAGGAAGTTTGGAGAATAAGGAAACAGTGTGCCTGACTGTCAGTGGACATAAAGGTACTATAGAGAATATAGAGGGGAATCTTGTTTTAATTAAGCACAAAGGCTACTGGGTTAGTCATTAACTGTCCCCAACTGGACTGGGCACTTGATCAATAGCTACAATATGTCTGAAATTATAAACATAGTGCGGCACAGTATAGTAACTGCCATTCACTAGTGTGGTATCAAAAGTGACCTCGCTAAGAGTGTGGAGTATGTTCTTCATCTGGTTGGCATTGAGGACATCATTACATTCCCATAATTCAGGCAGACTGAAAAGCAAAGAGAATTGTCTTCCCAGAGAAAGTCCTTCATGTGGCATGTTGTACTCATGGACCTGGTTACTGAAAATTCAACAGCAGTATTTTGGAGGAACGTACTGTCCAGTGACTCAAGAAGAGAAAATAAAACTTACTAAGTATTTTAAAGAATTATATTGGCATTATTTTAAAAATACAAGACAGTTGGTAAGTTTAGAGATATGAAATTTCAGTGGACACTCAGCATGTATAGATAGAACCTATCTGGAAAAAGAAAACATTTGCGTCTTGGATAAGCCAACAGAGTCAATAGCTGTTCCAAATCAGCAGTAAGCCTCTTATCAGAGATGTACAGGAAAATAGCTTACATTATACTCAAAAGAAGAGTATTCAAACTTCTTTGAAGTTTTAGACTGGAACCCTAGTCTGCATGTGTATATTAAGAAATATGACCAATAACCTGTAGAGATGCTAATGTCTTAACTAATAAACCAAATGATCAAGGAAAACAAAAAGGAATGATAAAGTATACCAAACTCAGGCTCTGAGAAACTGGAAAAAAAGCATACTGGTATACAACAGATGTCTAAAGTCCAGGCATTGCAGCAGGTAGATCTTGCTACTTACTCTTAGAGCAAGAAAAAGCCTACCATTAAGGGTTAACAGCTGAACAAAGTTCAGTCTTCTGTAGACACAAAGTTCCTATTTGGTTGAGCAAATTATCGTGGTTTAACCCCAGACAGCAATTAAGTACATATTATCACCTGGCTGTTCCACTGCTGGGATAACAGAGCCAGTAGCGTGGAATTAGAGGGTAGAGAAGCCAAGCAATTGGGGTCATTTGCTGGAGAAGGGGGCATCAACAAAGAGATTGGAAGGACACAAAATGTAAGCCTCTGAAGATGGCTCCTGACAGGCATGAATGAAAGGTCTCCCTTTAAGTAGAGTGTTCTGCATCACCCAGGCAAGTGGACCACCACAGGGAAAGGTTTCCAGTGTTTGAGGGAATTACCTGTGCTAGAAATATGATAATATACCCAAAGCCTGTAACAGAGGATGAAAATATCATGCATAACTTCAAGGTGAGACATGTATTCCAAATGTGGAATAGCCTTATTGTTGTCAGATCACCACTGAAGACTATGTGGTGAGTGTAAGAATGTTGCAGCTGTCTTCAGAACAATGAATACATCTGGAAGTTGGTGAGCCTTCAAAGAAAATGCTTTGCTTGATTAAAATAGGCTGAAATTCATCCTCCTGTAAGAGTTTTAAGGTTCAGTGGCATAGTATTGATACAAGTTGTTAAACTTCTTCAACTGCTTTCAGAACTATATTTGAATTTTTTTCAAGTACCAATACGTACAAAAGCATTGAAGGAAGGGAGGGAGGGAAAGGATATATACTATCAAAATTACTTTTAAAGTTACCCTCTGTAATTGGTCAGCTCAAGAATTACTTTGCACAGGTGTTTTTTCTGGATAAAAGGCTGGCACGGTGCACTAAATTTCTTGGTGAAAATACATTTAATAATTCAAAATATTTAGTAATGACTTCTAAGTTGTTAGGAGTTCATGACTTATTACAAAAGTGATAACTTTTTAGAGAGGATAAGCTTAATCAGTGTTTTAAGTGAAAGACTGAATTCAGTTCTGTTACCAAATTTCTAGTTGCATTCATAGTAAATTCAGAAAAGAGTTGCTAATTTAGCAACTATATAGAGATAGTCCCCTATATAGAGATTATTTATTATTTATATATTTATCTATATAGTCCCCTATATAGAGATTATTTATATAGACAATCCCAAACCCTGAGGATATTTATACAAACAACATAAGCAATATAATATCCATCTGTCTCTAGGATAATATTCTACAGTGGTACAGGAAGATGTCCTACTGAACATCTAAATGATCTTGATCATTCTAACCATGGTCAAAACATCGTCACAAATCTGGCCCAAATAGCTATGGAATGACAGCAGATGATGGTGCCTTTATCCTTCTGCACACACAATTGCACATACTTTCTACCGAGTTATCTAGTTTCAGTCACTACCTATTTAATATGCTTGAATTGCCCCCATTATTGTGGTATCTGAGCTCTTCTTGTGGTATCTTTCTTGATACTGGTAATATTTGTTTAAAGCAAGAAAGCACTAACCAGAATTTCTACCAAGACAACAGCACATCTATGGTAGAGCAGTAAATTCAAGTCACTAGCTGATGTCCCAGTTCTTAAGCCAACTTTCCATGCGTCTTGGTTTAACCTTGGCTAGCAATTAATCACCACGCAGCCGCTCGCTCATGTACCCCCCTCCTCCAGTGGAGAAGAAGAA
>NW_010258364.1:0-729 GCF_000690775.1 Eurypyga helias
TTCCAGCTCCTGATACTGCCCCTGTTTTCTCAACTTTTCGCTACAAGCAGTGTTGGGGGGAACACACAGTTCAGAGACCTGACCCAAACTGACCGAAGGAGCATTTCATTCCCTAGCATGGCATGCTCAGTGCATTATTGGAGTGGGCTGTGGGGCTAGAGATCGCTTGTGAGCTTGCTCAGCTGTTAGTTCGCTTGTTTGCTTGCTTGCTCGCTGGCTTGTTCGTTAGTGAGTTGGTGGGTCTGTTGGCTTTTCCGGTCGTTCTGTCTCTCGTTGGTGCTCCCTTGAAATCTGATGTGATCGATCTCACCCTCGAGCTCTTGCACTCCCTGGCTCTCCATGTAGCATCCAGCTACATGGGATCTGGCTTTGCTTAGTTCCATGGGTGGTGAGCAATGGTATCATAAGGTTTCTTTCTATTATATTAATTACTTATTACCAGTAGTATGGTCAATATGTTTAGCATCACTATAATAATAATTTATCTTCTATTAATACATAGTTCTTATCTCAATCCACGTGGTTTTTTGTCCCTTCCTGTGATTTCACCCTGTCTGCTGGGGAGGCGAGGGAGGTGATTGAGCATCTCCCTTGTCCTTCATTGCTGCCAGGGGGTAAACAATAAACGCCCTCTACAGCAGGGAAGCCCAGCAATGGGGTGCATACTCCTCCTCCACACCAGAGAAACTGAGAGTCCTCCTTAGATATCCCATATCCTACCGGACTCTG
>NW_010258365.1:0-16399 GCF_000690775.1 Eurypyga helias
CAGGCAATAATAAATAGCACTATCACCCCCAACATGACATTTACTAAAACATCCCAGAAGTTTGGCCAGTGGGCAGACAGCAGAGCGAATACAGTCTATGGCTTGGGATTTTCATCTGAACATCACCTTTCAAAAGTAAGTATAACCAGGGGCAATTTTTGAGCTAGTCAAGTGGCTTGAGAATATCTGATTCCTGTTCATTGTATCTTGACTCAGTGCTCATTACTGTTCTTATTTAAAAATTATTATTTCCTGTGTTGATCCATACAATGTAAAAAGACAAGACAAACCACGATACCTGTAAATTTGCTCTGAGCTGATGGAGGAGAGAGCTTTAAGCTGTCACACTGTATCTTATTAATGCTTTCTGTTAATTTTTTAGGTTTCTCTTTTTTTAAAGTTGTTCTTCTATTACGGTTTTTCATGATAGAATTTAAAGGAATAGACAATTTAGTGCTTCTTCTGTATTTAGATCTTCTAGGAAAAAAAAAATGTAGGTAGTCTTCAGATGAATTTGAAAAAAATATATCTGAAAAGCAACAGTATATATTTTGGCTTAAGTACGTGTTTGATAAGCAGTTACTCAGATTGCTGTGTTTTAAAAAGAATACACAAATCTGTTGAGAAAAATACCAAGTCACAGACCTTTACTGAAGCTTATGGTGATGAATCTTCAGGACCTTTTCAACAAACTGTTCCTGTTGCATTATATCTTAATTTTTAAACTGATATTCATGTGACTTGAAATTGCTGATTGCTGCTACTAAAACTCATAAAGGTAAAACTTTTTGTGTTATTTTAAAATATATTTGATGGGGGAAGGGAAACCTTTCATTAGATTACGGTCTATTCAGTCACTGGAATTGGTAGATATGTTGACCTTGGAATCAGAAAAGCTGAATTAGAAACCCTAGATCTGCTGTGTATCTTCAGAGAAATCACATCTGTATTTTCTATCTTGTCTTGTCTCTGTGCTGAGATTACTAACTCTCACTTGCGTGTGCTGGCATTTTAGTCAAGTTTACCAGAGTGCTCTTTGGTACACTCAGCACTCTAGGACATGAAATCTAATTTAAGGCTCCAGGTACTACTGGATATTAGTAACAGGGCTAACAAATAAACTGTACTACGGATTTGTTTAGAAACAGGTTGTTTCTAGAAGTTGCCTTAAAGTTGATTCTGGAAATTCTTTTCTGTCTTTGATATATCAAAGTCCTTAAGTGAACAGCCTTGTTGTATGTAATTTGTTTTGCAGTAGTGTCTCTGGGCCCCAATGACATATTTCAAGTTCCAGCGAGCAAAAGAGAGCCTGCAACCACAAAAAACTTAGTCTAGTCTGTGACTGATATCAACAGGTTAATGAAGCAAATAATCAGACCAGAACTGTTCATTCTCAGATCATTGCTTAGCTTATAGTAAATGTTTGACTTTTGGACTATTTGGTTTTGTTCATGTGTCTTGATCCTCCTAAAATAATTACTAGGCTAGAGTGCAACAGCGATAACCTCTTTCTGTACAATTATTGTGACTGAGAATTAGTGGAGTGAGAATATCTGATAGAAAATTAATGGCACTGTAATCAACTTTGCATACAAACTGTAGAGAGGAAAATTAATTAAACATTTATTTTTCTTCATTAGACCTTTTCTAAATGTGTTAGACCACAAATTCACCTCAAGATTGTTCTGTCAGAAGTCAATGATTCCTGAAAGATGGTTCCTATGCTGAAGAATATTCATTTCAAAGAATCAGGATTTTCTAGCGGAGTGCCTATTGCTGCTGCAGTAGAAGGAATAGAATGTCCCATGATTTTCAGAGAAAACTGATATCTGATGTATGAGAAAATATATTCATTTTCAGGTTTTTAGTCTGCCTTACCCTTTTGAATTAGTTGACATGATTTATTCCATATTAACTTAGGAGTATGCTAAATGGCAAAAGTGCCATGACAGATAGTTGCAAGAGCCTCTTGTAGTCTCTTCGCACAACTTTTCATCTTTTCCTTAAGATATTGATCCTCCAGAGAACCTTTCCTTTCAATACGATATAGATATGAATCTTTCCTTTCGTACTCATCTTTGTTATTCAGTAATTTTATCAAGAGATTGCTATTATTTATCACCTGACTATCTCAAGAATTCTAGTAAATTTGAAAATTTCCACTGCATTAGCCATGTTGGCTCTTTCTTAGAATGTTATCTATTTATCTATTTATTATGGGTTTTTTTTCAATTTCTACCACTGTGATACAGAAGATCTATTTACTGCCTTTTATATCTTCAGCCATTTATTCTAAACCTTAGTATCATGTTTTCCATTTACCAATCCTCTGGTCTTAAAGCTGACTTAAATAGTCGGTTACCCATCACATTTTGAGGTCTAGGTACAAGTCTTAAATAGGTATCATCTAGTTCTAGTGATCTTTTACCAATTTTATCATCTGTTCTGAGACATTTTTTGAGGCTGGATTGATTAGACTTTCAGGGTAGTATCTTTTCTCCTTCTACATTCAGCAAATACATGCTTTTAAATAACCTGACCGCTGAAATTAAGGACACAAGTGGAAAGAAACAATATTGCCTGAAATACTAATAGCCCACCAGAATAAGTTGTTTAAAGACAATAAGGTTTTTAGGTCCTGCATAGCAAGTGAAGTTCTCATTGAAAATACTTGAGGGGATTGTGTCACACAAAGGGTAGCCTTTGTCCCTTCTAAATCCGTGCAGTACAAAACAATTTCATTGTATGCTGCTGCCGGAGAGATTTAGAAGCTGATAGCGAAGCTTCCAATGCTTTTGCAGAATAACGTCAGTTGGAAGCTGATCATAATAAGATAATTTTCTGTATAAAAGCAGTAGGAAACAAAGACATATGCTTGGATACTATAGCAATTAGTGTAGTGTCAAGCTGAGATCTATGAAGCCAAATTTTTTTCTAGCCAGAAAAACTAGACCCTATTCTTAATAAATTGATTTAATCTCTCAAGTTTATGGGTGCATATATTTCTGAATTGCTGCTTTAGATATTCTCTGGAAGAGATACGTGTAGCATAGAAATCAAGCTTCATGTGGCAGTTCATTGTGCAGTTCTTGAGTTTAGTGTTCAGTATATGCAAGCATTTAGCTAAATGAATTTGTTCTTTAACTTGATTGATGTCAGTGCACAATCAAGAAATGAATTTGACTCAGTATTCCCACTGCTGCTTTCCTAATTAGCTATTGAAACTATAAATGCTGTTAAAATTTGGGAAGAAATCAGTATACAGTCCTGAAAGAATGA
This sequence comes from Eurypyga helias, assembly GCF_000690775.1. NCBI lineage: Eukaryota > Metazoa > Chordata > Aves > Eurypygiformes > Eurypygidae > Eurypyga > Eurypyga helias. The sequence goes on from NW_010258365.1 coordinate 3,280, forward strand.
AAGCTCTAGCCTAATGGTGACCACAGTAGGCTTCAGAACCAGATCATTTGTTGTCAGGAGGAGAGTAAAACTTGAATCTGAAAGCAGCTGTGTAGGGCAGCTTGTCACTATTATTAGCCATCTCTGAGCTGGGCTTTTTAACACTATCAGCAACAGTTCAGACTTCATTGCATCATAATTTGCCTGACATATAACAGTGTACATTATGTCTGAAAGGTACTGAGGGGTATATCACTGTGTAACTCACTTAAATGATTATCTAATGAGGAGAAAAATTAAAAAATCCTACTGACAGAATTTGACTTTGTAAAATGTTAAGTACAGCATTCTGTTCTGCATGTAATGTACTACTTCACGCCTACTCTCTTTCTTCCCCTCCCCTTTTTTTTTTTTTAAACATATGTACCTTCAGTTTGCTGAAAAATTTCAGGAATTCAAAGAAGCTGCACGACTAGCAAAGGAAAAATCCCAAGAAAAGATGGAGCTAACAAGTACACCCTCTCAAGTGAGTCTTATGGCGTGGATCAGTCCTAGTACTTCATATCAGTGCTACTTACTGTATTGTATCTTACACACACGACATTGAAAATGAAGGGGGTACTTCCCAGTCACCCTGAATCCTCTCAACAGTCAGATAGAAGTGTTAAGAAGTCTAAGAATACATGTAACATACAGTAGAGAACTATCAAAGGAACTTGCTTTAAAATAACTTTGGCCTTCTGTTAATTCCTATTCCTTTCTTTGAGCTTTCCCCAGAAAATGAGTAAACATGGTGAGCAGTTATGTAAATAAATCTATAGTAAACAGCTTTTGTGGGTTTTCATATGACGACACCTCAGGCAATGCACTGTAAAGGACTTTTATAGAAGAATCATTACAACAGAAATCAAAGTTAAAGCAGCAAACTGTTTTTTACTTATTTCCTCCTGAGTAGTATTCACATGTGCAATGTATTAAATGACAGATGACAGATTCACATGCTAGTTCTGGAGCTTTGCCACAGTTAGCCACAATGTAAAAGAAGAGTTTATAAAAAGTATCTCAAAGCATGAAATGGGTTAATATAGGCCTCACAGGAGGTTAAATTAATATAGTCACATTTACATTACTCATGCCTAAAATAAATTTACTTGAAAACAAATATTTCAAATTTACTTTGAAAAAAGAAATTGCATGAGGCTTTTACACCACTTCTCTCCCCACACCCAGTGTTTCTGACTCTGTGTATACCTATTTGCTTTGTTTTAAGTAATAGTGAAGACAAAGGTAATTGCTTCTTTTGCAGGATGAAGCAGCTTTAAGACTACCTCGGGGGTTCCTGAGTTGTGTAGGATTAATGCAGCTGACTCGTTTTGCTGGGAACTCTTCATTCATTGAATCAATGTATCTCTTGGGTGCTTTGCACCCTGATCTTCGATGGAGCAGGGATGGCAGGCAGCTCGCAACATGCTGTACGAATAGTTTTATTGCCACCAGAAAGCTGGTGCCCTTCCAAGAGAAGTCAGTGGAAACCACAAGAATATACACAATGACCTGACTTCATGTTGTTTTCCCAGTAGGCATTCTGCCCAAGTGCTAGATTGGCTTTTGCTGTTAACAGGAAACTGCTTGCTCTAATGTAACAGGAGAAAAATAAGGCAGTCTTTTTTTTTATTAGTTTTCTAGACTGTCTCTAAATGTCTGATAAATTCCATAAATAAACACAGAGGTAATGGAAGTAGGTATTTCAATATTATAACCTAATATACACTTGGCTTTAGAAACAATGAAGTGCTTCAGCCAGGCCTCTAGTTACTCATATTATAGACGTAACAGTTACTCTCCTTCTGTTTTGACATGTTGATTAATAGTCTGGACTCAGAAGTTAAATCTGACACTGTCAAATGGAGTAACTTACTGTTTGGTTTGGACATAAATTTGAACTACTCACTCAGAGACAAGATGCTTTTCGTCTAACAGCTGCCCAGGCTTACAGCTTTCTCTTAAACTGTATGAGCTATTAATAACGTTCATTTCCCGGTACACATTTCCTTTCATACTTAGAACCTAACATCTTACACGGTTAGAGAAATGTTACCTTGAGCAATTCTATAATGCACTTTGAGAGCTGCAATTTAATTACTGAACACTTAGGAATAATTTCATATTCAGGCCTTACTTTTCATCTCTTGGCTTTTTGCTGTGTTGGTAAATTAGCGTATTATTCTGAAAGATACAGTTAGTGCAAGTGCTGACACATCAGCATAATAGTCCGCACATACTTCATGTGTCCCATTAGTTCCCCAGAGAGAAGGGAGTTGAATCAGGAACTTTGTAGCTTGGAGCAGATGAGAAACGACGGCTTCGTGGCAAACTGTAGCACTTCCATAGCACTGGGGCTCATTCAAAGAGATTCATCACTGGGGAGAAGATGGGTGCTTGGTTGCAAAGGGGGAAGGTGGGATGCTAGAGACAGTTGAAGGAGCACTTGCTGTCATTTTGATCATCTGCCAAAAAATGGCTGCAAGGCAAATAATTCAAGTGTTGCCTTTCTCAATCATTTTACCCCTTACTCTTTTCCTTTTGTGTAGAAATGCTTTGCAGAGAGGGAGAGTAAAAGGGGAAGGAGGTATTTTCAGTAGCCAGTTGAGACGTCACTGGAGCCTGGCTTTTTTAGGAAGCTTTGACACTAAAGGCATTGGGAGGTAGGATGAGAATAGTGAGGTCTGCAACAGTAACCCAGTTAGCTACACGTATCAATCCCTCTGCTCTCTTGCAATTGCAGATATCCTTCTGCATTGAATTAATAATATGTAGGAAGATACTGCATGTCAGAACTGGAACATATACATGTCAAACTTAAATAAAATATTACATTTCTCTTGGTACTGCTTTAAAAAATACCCTTACTATTTACCAGTTAATTAAAGTACCAGATATGGCACACTGCCCACCCTCTCTGCTACACAATTCTAAAATATAAAAAGTATATGTGATTTTCTGTGCATGCAGTGTGTCTCTACAGATTGAATTATTATTAAAATACCTCTACAGCTGGTAGAGTATTTGCACAAAGTATTTGCTGTTCATTATGGTTTGATGTAACCCTGCAAACACTACTGCTATGTGTGAGTTTAAATTCTGAACATCCTACTAAAACTCGTTGTGAAACTAAGGAGAAATAGAAAACAAGAGATAATAACAGAAATCTATCATAAATAAAATCTGTGTTTGTAGTTCAAGTAATTAATAGAGTTAGCCATGTTTAGCAAAGTTTTGATACTGTTTGGGTAGGTATTTCCACCAGAAAAGTACCTCAATGGCAGTAGTTCCATGCTGAGTGTTTTTTGCATATACTGTTTATCTGATGGCATGTTTTCTTTGGCTTTGTGTGTGAAACACATCACAGAAAGAAAGCAACACATAGCCCAGTTTGCGATTGCTTAATAGCAAGAGATGCTTTTCCTCTGAGCTATGCTGCTGCTAATTTTAAACTCTTCATTCTTACAGTTTCTTTGATACAGCCTATTCTCCTATTTACCCAGCAGACTTGCTTTTATTTCCCAGAATATCAGATAACATGTAAAGTCACCATTTACCTTGACTGTAAAAAAAACTTAACGTGTTCCACAGTGGCCTGGACTAACAAATTAGAAGAGAGGTGCTGCTTTGTTATGTGTAAGTCCCACCAAGTGCACAGTGCTTTCTTGAAAGGAAGAAGAAAGCTTTGTTTCTCTGTCAGGGTACTTCTACTTTTGACCCTTCTGTATTAAGATGGATACACATAATAATATAATCTTTATCTGTTTCTGATATGTCCAGAGACTTTGGTCTAGAAGGAAGTTGTCTATTTTGATACTTCTAAGACCACCTGTACACATAGGTAACTCATCTGACATCCCTTTAACTCAGTCTTAGGTAATAAAGCTTCATAAGGCTTTTATCTTGTTTATATAAAACTAAAATAATGGCTCACATCTTTTGATATAGGGGGTTATTTTGCTTATGTCATAAACTCATGGACCCTACAGGGACAAGCCACTCATGGTCTATTTTCAGTTGTAAGCTTGCCTATATACTGAAACAGCAACACTTCCATCTGGAGTTCACTGAGCCATGTGGAACAATAGCCTGAAAACTGTGTTGTATCTCCACCCCCACCCCTCCCTGTCCAGTTTTCTTACTTTTTTAAAGTAACCTCGATTAGGTTCAAATACAGAACCAAATGGAGCAGTTGGTGAAGTTTAGAGTCTCACACCATCAGTCCTACAAACAGCTGGATTCTGAACCTCAGTTCTTCTTTAAGCAAGAACCTGTCCTCAGGTGTTTCTTTTGACCCTGGCCATTTCAGATTAAGACCTCTGTTAATTTCTTAAGTTGTGTGGTGAGTAACTTGCTCAAAATAGTTTTGTCTGTGATTCTGAGCCCCTCCTATGCAGACTGTCAGGAATAGCTATTGCCTGAAAACTTACAGAATCACAACATTTTTTCAGTGCAAGGAATGACTTGGTTTTGGCAAAATCATCACGGTTTATTAGCTGTTTCCTTTTTTTTTCTAGAATTACAAAATTTACTTAAAAGGCTTGTAGTAAAAGTAACTTTCTGGGATGTTAAGTGAGTTTCAATACTGGAACAAGTGTTTCACATGTGTTATAGTATCTGAGTCAGTAGCTGGCAGACATGCCATTGCCAGTCAGTACTGAATAAGAGAAGTACTATGAAGCAATACCAGCAAAGTGTGTGGAATACTTAATGAGCAAACAGTGTAGTACTTAATGAGAAAACAGCATAGTACTTAATAAGAAAACAAGCTGTAACTGGTTTGTTTTGTTCATGGTTTTTGAACCACCTACTCTTCTTCTTCTGTTACATATTTAGTCACCATTAAAAGGTGACTTGATCTGTCCTGTGAAGTCTGCTTGTTTCACTTCACTTTTTTGTGAGAACATGTGTTTTTTTATAAGATTTCAAAATTTAAGACATCTTTCAATGAATTCCCCTGTTATGTTTAGTTTCTATACTGTGGGCACTGTCATTTTTATACTGCTTGGCATCACCGGTGTCCTGCATACTCAGTAGTAGGGCCAGAGCTCCTTTAGACAGTGCAGATCTCTGTCAAACTCTTAAGTAGCAAAATATACCTGAGTCAGACTCTCACATTTACTGGTCGTGCAGAAAAATACTAATCCTGAGCCTGTGTGTAAATCTAGGACTGGTGAGAGACTATATCCACCAGAAACCTATATATGATACCATAACAGTTTTATACCTCTGAAGAGTAGTTAATCCTGTTAATCCAGATGTCATGAATGGGAAATATCAGGTCTTAAAGTATATAATCGATTTACAGGTAGACGTGACATTTTCAATTTAAGCACCCTTTTTTCCATATAGTGTTTATACTGTTGAATGTGAGTTAACCTGCCCTCCTACCTGGAAAGGAAGGGTGAAATCTCTTTTTAAGTTGATCATGATTCCTTTCCCAACTCTAACTCCCAGTATTTGGAGTAGATGTGTGAAGCTATGACGGTATGGAATAAAAACTTCATTACATATGAACATCTCACAAAAATGTTTCGAAAACTCTTTACTCTCTCTAATTAATACAAAGTATGGACATACTATTTGTAAACATTTTTAAAATATCTGTTCAGTGTTAAGTAGCTTTTTCTGTTGTATTTGGTGCTTTATTCATATCCTATGTATCCTGTGCATCAGGCAGGGATAGCTGCAAGTGTCTGAGAGCACTGATTAACCTGTATTATAGGTGGAAAAAATATATACTAGAATTTGATGGTTCTCTTGTATATACAAAACCAGCCCCTCATGAATTTGCAGGCAGTGAACCTTTAGGTATTACATAGGCTGTGATGTTTGTCTGCATTGTTTTTTGCCACTCGAGTTTCATTCACATTAGAAGTCTATGAAAGTGCTTTATGGAAAAATAAGCCTAGATGGAACTTGCATATTTGTTTTTCTTTTACTGAAATAATTTTTATGCATTCACACTGAAAACATTTTAATAAGTAGGCTCTGGCTTTATGTACCTAATAATAGTGATATAGGATTTTTATCTTAAGAGATAGAAGCCATTCAGAATTTGTAGGATGTGGTGTGTATTTTTTAGAGTATCTTGTGTAGTTTAGGAAGAAAAGGAAATAAAAGAGAAACTCTTGGGTCCATAAAGGCTTTCATTTAATATCAATGGAAACTGTTTATCAAATCAGAGGATAATAATAGACAAAACCATATAATTTGTATAAAATATTTCATTTGCCTGATTATCTTGCCAACTCTGTTCTCCTTTCACACTTAATTTCCATTCTGTTTCAGTTCAGTAAAATTGTTCTGTAAAAATGAAGATTTAACTTTGACTTAGAAAGTATTAACACAAAAGATAATTCTGAGTATAAAATAACAAGATTCTTCCTGAAAGTAGGTAGCAATTTGCATTAATGTAAAAAAAAAAATTAAATACATTTATATTATAAATAAGTTTATATCTGTGGACTTAAATCAGTATGAGCTAATGACTTCTGCTTTTTAATCAGTAGGAACATAAGAAGATGCAGAATGGAAACACTGGTGCATATGTATTTTATGTTTCGGTGAATGCTAAATATAATAGAACTTGAAGTCACTATTAAATGTTGTATCACCCACTAATACAAGTTGTAGAGTGATATACATCTCTCACTATGTGACAAATATGGCAGAATAAAAAAAAAAATTGGACAATTGTTGTGCTGCAAATGCTTAATGTAATTTAAAGTGCAGTGAAAACATTGAACAACAATATTCTTGGTTAAGAAAGGCCAGAAAGATGTGGAAGGTGATGATGACAGACAGATCTTACTTTCTTTAAAAGAACTGAGTTTTTCCATCTAGTTAAGTCTCAAAATCAAGGACATCTCCTACAGATGGAAGATCAGATTTAATTTTGGCTTTCAAAAACCTTATTCATGTAAACTATTTGAAGGCTACAAGTGGAGGCTTAGAATTGAATCCTGATCTTATAAGATCATGACCATGGCCTTCAAAGGTCCCTTCCAACCCAAACTATTCTGTGATTCTGTCATCTTCAGATACTGTGCAGTTCATTCTGAGATTGCTTTCTTCAGCTTCCTATGCAGAGTGTCAGAGAGCTGGGAAGAGGAGCTGTTGGCCTTCCAGAGACTGTGCTTGTGCTTCAGTATAATAACATTAAATAGTGGTTTTATGTGCTCCCCATGCAGATGATTGAAAGCCGTGTGGTCATAGGAGATTCTTAGCTTTTGGAAATACTGTAATTCAGTCAGTCCTCTGCTGTATAGACACCCCTCGATGACATTCATTGAACTTCAGTCATGAAACTCTTCTATCTTAGAGTTAAATGGTACCACTTGGCTACTAAAAGCCTACTAAAACTTTTTAAATTGGAGACGAGCTACTTAGTTTATGTGACTCACGTATCTCCTTCAAAAATCATTGCTTAAAAAAGAATATGATAGGAGAGAAAATACTAAAATTAAACCACATGGAGGGACTGAAAAGCCTATAGTATTCTAACTTAGGATGTAGGCTACAAGGGTGTACTTTTTTTTTATACAAAAGAAGTACTTTTCAGTGACTAGAAATTAGCAAATGTTGTTTGTGGGACAAAACACAAATGCACCTGTTCGGGTGATTAAAAACAACACCATTGCCTTCTGCTGGGAGGCAGCCATTAAGTTTTTCATGTGTCTGGTTATGTAGCAGTAGTGGAAGCTGCCTGGCTATAGCTGGAGTATTCTCCTTCCCAGATAATACAGTGACCAAGAAGAGCTAGGCCAGGATAATGTGCCTACAGAAGTTTTGCAAGGACTCTGCTGAGCACGTGTTCGTTACAGATGGCTTAAGGTTGAAACTGGCACACGTCACCAATGGCCTTTCCACTGTTCACTTTGGTTAATAAACAATATGAAGTCTAGGTTTTGAAACAATGGTCAGAATGTTTTGTTTCACCATGTTAGAATATGAAGTAAGAGATAAGAATCCTGCGTGTCAATAGTCACCCATCGCGTAGCAGAATGAGCCCTGAATTTAATACCAGGTGATAGGGACAGGTCTGTAATAAACAGGAGGCTGGATACATGCACATAATTCATAGGTCAGCTGTGTTTTGTACAAGTTAATGTGAATCTTACAGTAACATACTTCTAAAATAAGCTCACATGATGAAATATGACCATGAAGGAAGGATGCTGAAAATTTGAGCTTCACATTAATACTACCTAAAATTTGTGTATCATTTAAGAATTAATGTTAGTGCTTATACACACATAGCCTTCCCAAGCAGGTCAGTTTGTAACTTTAATGTGTTGTTTGTTTTACTGAAGGAATCAGCTGGAGGGGATATTCAGTCTCCTTTAACGCCAGAAAGCATTAACGGGACAGATGATGAGAGAGCAACGCCAGAAGTGACACCGAACTCAGAACCAAGGGCTGAACCAACCCAGAACGCATTGCCATTTACCCATAGGTACAGATTCCATTCCCACATCCTGATTAAGTGATACCTGTTTTCTTCCTCGTTAAAGGGACCTTCTCCCATATTGTGTGGAAAAAACCCCAACAAACCCAACTCCCTCTAAAAAACTGGTCAGGATTTCAGATTTGCAATATGATCTTTGTTTTAACAAAGAAACGTATGAGAAAATATCTTGGAATAAGATTTGGGTGGAGAGTTATTTTATAGTTTAATAGCTGAACAAGAGCCCTTGAACACTGGCTACTGCAGGTGTCCCTTTAACAGGAAGCATTGTTTTAATGTCTGAGATCTTAGTAAAATTAACTGCTTCATAGAATATTCGAATTAAATTAATTTTGCACACATTCTTTAAATGACTGGTAGGACTGGATGTCAGCCTTTCAGTGGCGAGTTGTTGGAAGAAAAGGGACTCTTACAGCACTTCTGGATTGTGAAGTTTAAAGCAGCCTTTAATTGAACAGTTCTTTGACAGTTGAAAGTATTTTTCAACTTCTTTTTGAAATACAGGACAAGTGTAGTCCCTCTTCAGACTGAATTATAATTTGTTACTCTAGGAATGCTGTGCTATGTTGTTCTTTAAGAAAGCTAGGACTTCTTATTGAATGATACAAACAATGAGTTAAGATGGATATATCTCCCCCTATTAGAAATGATTGCAAATGGGACACTCAGTAAATCACATAATTTATTGAGACCATCGAGCATAACTCAAATATTTAATAAACTTAGAACAGAGCTAGAAATACTGGTTTTATTTTTTTTAAACATTGTCTAATTTAATTTAAATAGAGTTTAAGATGTCTTGATCAAAGGTCGTGGAATACTAGGGTATGTCATGCAATTCAGAATGAGCAGAGATGGAATTAGAAGTTGTGCAGGACTTCTCACTTTTTGTAAGAGATTAATACTATTAAATGTATCTGAAAAAAAAAGTAGATATTTTCAAATGAGAAGAAAATTATACTTTTGCACTGATTTTTTAACAGAGTGATTGTGTTTATTTTTATACTTTCACCAGTGCATCTATTAAATGTTTTAGAAAAAATGGTGTTTTGTAAAAGTGCTGTGTGCATGTTGAAGGAGTTCTACAAATGTTGCACGTCTATCAGTGTTCTGTAATAACGAGTTCGTTTAAACTGGTTGTGTGTTGGAATTCTCTATCAATATCTTTGTGAAAAGGGGTTGTGTTAAAGTCCATACGAGTAGTGTTGTTCGTGTGTTTTAAAAAAAATCCTGGCTGCAAGATCTTCCCTGTTATTCTGCATGGGTAAATATGTTGTCTGGTATGCCAATATAGTAAATACACTTTGCTCTGGATTGAGCATGACTGTAGATGTTTTTTGAAACTAAGAAGTTGTAATTTTTGATGGTGTAGAATAGAGTTTACAAAACTTCTAGATGCTTTGCATTTTTCTGTCTACTTCATGTATGCAGTGTGAGTGTCTGATTTTAGTTTTTTGTACTGTTAAATACTGCTAGCTAGAACTGGTCTTCCAACAATAACTCTGCATTTTAAGGATCAATTCTCATGATGATTCTCAAAAGACCAGAGTTTTATCTTGCTAATGGTAGCTTCAAGTTTGTTAATGAGCTGTTACTGAAGAAAATGCAAATATTTAAACCCTTGAAATAAATTGAATTTTGGACTAGTTAAGGTTTTTATTGTAAATAAATAAAGATTTATTTTGTAGTGGCATTTCATAATACTAAATTGGCAACTAGGCAGACATACCTAGCTGCTTGTGCTGGCTGAAAGGGTGCTGTCTGCAGGCACTCTGCTTGCTCTGGTTTAAAAGAAAAAAAAAAAATTAAAACCTTACACCTCAACATTGGAGACTTCCTGGGCTTTTCATGTGCCAGGACTACAGAAATGGACTGTATTCCTCATTGTTCCCTGCTCTTCTGATGATGCCGGTGGTGCTCCACCTGTAACAGAGAGGAGTTGCTGAGCCTTCTCCCTGTGCACCCTGGTTACTCCTGCCGATCACTGAGCCTCTTCTTCCCGCACATTGTGTTTCAGCAAAGATAAATTTTAGCCAGTGCTTCTGTGTGAGGAGGATCACTGGAATGCTGGGAGAGCATTTGAGTGTTGTCTTGTGTGTGACAACGCATTTTACATATTTGCCTTTCCTCCAGGAGCTGTTGGTCAATTACTAGGTGCTTTCAAAAAAAAAAAGGCACTGTGGTCCTCCTGTGAGTTCAGCTATAGGAGACGTGACAACCACTGAGGCTGGCTATGGTTCACTGAAATAACACTGCCACAGCAAGTTCATTCCTCCCATAAATAGGAATGGTATATTCTGCTCTGGCATTAACAGTACATACTTACCCTGTGAAGGACCAAAAGGAGTGGTCCTCAATGTAAGCTGGAGCACAAGGGAAGGCATGTGTGGTGCTGCACAGTAGGAGCCCAGGCATCCATGGAGCAACTGATGGAGCTTCATGGGCAGGATGACATGCCATGGCATTGCATGGAGAGAGTGGCAGGCGAGGAGGGAAGTCCGTTGCTGCCGAGAGGGTCAGCAAGCTCAGCTGAGTGCAGGTGTGTCTGTGGCAGAGGACAGGGGTAAAAGTTTGAAGGGGTCTGTTGTCAAATCAGTTATATAGATAAGGCGTTTTAATGTCTTTGTGTGAACTGGAAGGGTCTGACAGGATTTAACAAAGTCAGAAATCAGAGGTGTGAAGATCATGCTTCAGTCTACATCTTACTTCTTGTAATTTTTAATCCAAGAACATGAAAAATGTTCAATTTGATTTTGTTGTAACACATCCTCAGTGGGCAGATATGTCCTCTTCTGCAAGCGTTCTTATCTGTGCTTTGTATGTCGAGGTGTAGGTGGTTGAGGCCTGTTATTTCAGCAGCGTTAAGTGTAGACTACATTGGTATTAACAGTTACTTTCTGACCTCTTTAACCTAAAAGCTGAAAACCAGCATTATTTAAGTCATCAGTTTCATGATTAGAACTCAAATTTCTTATTATTTCAGTAAATAATTGTAAGTATGGAAATGAAAATTGTCCAGTATATATCTACAATCCCACTCATATCCCATGACCATAATAGATCAGAAGCCTTGTAGCTTCAATTTATCCTCATCTGAAAAGTCCTAATGCTGTTCACAAGCAGTGTAACTCTAGTCAACTGCTTGAGAGATAAGGACTTTAAACAGTTAGAACTCCTTGCACAGAAGATAAACTCTTGCAGTTAAAACATCTTGCCTTTTTTTAAACTACCTGTGATGGTTAATGTTGAATTATGAAATAATATTACTTGGAAACTACCACGTTCTATAATGTGCTGAGCAGTGCCTGAGCACTGCTCTCATGAATAAATGTTGCCAGAACAAAGGAAATTAAAATGTAAACTAAACCTGGCATTAGAATTTTTAAAAATCTTGTCTGAATCACTGATCAGTCCTTTTCTGAATGATAGCTAATCTAGGAAGGCTTTTTTCTAACAGAAGCTAGTTAATCAAACCCAATATTTAAAATAATTAAGACTGAAAAAGGTACATATTTTCATTCTTAAGTAAAACTTAGTTTCCTTAGATGCCTTCCTTGTTTAAAAAATAATTTACACATTCTTTAAATTGTGATTTTCTTTCTTTATTTTTTTTCCCCAACTGAAAACTGTTGATCATAAAATGGGATTTAGAGAGGAAAAAAAGTTGCTGAAAAATTTTGACTACTTCTGATGTGATTGGCTTTTAAATAAAAGTTTTTAATCTTGATGGTGCATAGTATACAATTCCTGGTCATCTGAGCCCAAAGAAATACTATACTAAGCTTATTCAACCTTAGAATATAATTCAAATATTAAAATAGAACGGTGAACTCTGCAACTGCTGCTTGTGGCTTTTTGGTAACGGTTTGGTGAACTTGCTTTTTCTTTACCCTTGAAGAGGGCACCTCATGAAGCTGATAAAACACTTTCAGAAACAAAATGTAAGAGGATTCTTCTGGAACAAATCTTGAAAGTCTTCAATTTTCTGCCAACCACGACCTGAACCTGTTACCTCATTTTTTTCTTGTAATACGTAAACTCCGAATTTCTATTACATAACATTTTGATCAGACTATATGTGTGTGTGTCTGTTGCTTGTCCGTTAAGATTCCTATTTTTGTATTCAAACAAGTTTTTAATGGGGAATTTTAACTCATAGCCTTAGTGAAAATGGACTTATTTCAAATGATGTTTATATCTTAGATATGTTATTGTCTAGATAGCTTACCGTTTAATAATGCTGCATGTAAATCCAATGCTGTACAACAAAGAAGAAAAAAATCTTGCTGCTAGCTCATGTTCCTTCACTGAGTTTTCATTAAAAGTTGTATGCAGAAATCTGTTTAGTAGATTTTTCACTTTGTGTATTAAAACTACTCACTTCTACAAGCTTAAATATTTTAGCTATGTTATGGTAAAGGTACATTGTGGATCATGCTGAACTGTTAAGCTGGCTTTAAGGAAAAGATTTCAGTTAATTTTTGTGGTGTTTTGTAATACGAATTTATACTCAAACCCTAGTATTTGGATATTCTTTATAAGGTTATGCATAGCTTTCTTACTAAGGAGAATCATAGAATTGTTCATCTTGAAAACGACCTTTAAGATCATCAAGTCCAACCGTTAACC
>NW_010258365.1:16460-25204 GCF_000690775.1 Eurypyga helias
ACCATGCCCCTCAGCACCACATCTACACCTCTCTTAAATACCTCCAGGGATGGTGACTCAACCACCTCCCTGGACAGCCTGTTCCAATGCCTGACAATCCTTTTGGTGAAGACATTTTTCCTAATACCAATCTAAACCTACCCTGGCACAACTTGAGGCCAGGCCATTTCGCCTATCACTTGTTACATGTGACTTGGGTTACGTTGCCCTTCTCTGGCCATGTTCCAGTACATCAGTGTCTTTCTTGTAGTGAGGGTCCCAAACTGAACACAGGTTTGAGATGCGGCCTCACCGGGGCCAAGCACAGGGGATGATCACTTCCCTAGTCCTGCTGCCCACACTGTTCCTGATGCAGGCCAGGATGCCATTGGCTTTCTTGGCCACCTGGGCACACTGCTGGCCCATATTCAGCCAACTGTTGACTAACAGCCCCAGGTCCTTTTCTGCCAGCTTTCCAGCCACTTGTCCCCAGGCTTGTAGTGTTGCATAAGGTTCATGTGACCCAAGTGCAGGGACCTGGCACTTGGCCTTGTTGAACCTCATACAATTGGCCCAGCCTGTCCCAATCCCTCTGAAGAGCCCTCCTACCCTCAGGCAGATCCACTCTCCTGCCCAGCTTGATGTCATCTGCAAAGTTACTGGGGGTGCACTCGATTCCCTCATCCAGACCATTGACAAAGATATTGAACAGAACTGGCCCCAGTACTGAGCCCTGGGGAACACCACTTGTCACCAGCTGCCAACTGGATTGACCTCCATTCACCACAACTCTTTGGGCCCAGCCATGCCATTTTTTTACCCAGCAAAAAGTACACCCATCCAAGCCATCAGCAGTCAGTTTCTGCGGGAGAATGCTGCAGGAAATGGTGTCATAGACTTTACTAAAGTCTAGGTAGCTAACATCCACAGCCTTGCCCTCATCCACTGAGTGAGTCACCATGTCACAGAAGGAGATCAGGTTGGTCAAGCAGGACCTACCTTTCATAAACCCATGCTGACTGGGCCTGGTCACCTGGTTGTCCCATACATGCCACATGAGAGCACTTAAGATGATCAGTTCCCTAATATTGCCTGGCACCAAGGGCAGACTGACAGGCCTGCAGTTCCCATGATCCTCCTACCAGACTTTGTTGTAGATAGGTGTCACATTTGCTAAGTTCAGTGAAGTGGGAGCTGCCTGGTTACCCAGGAATGCTGATAGATGATTAAAAGCGGCTTGGTGAGCACTTCAACATCCTTTTCAGTACCTGTGGGTGGATCCCATCTGGCCCCATAGAATTGCGTGTGTCTGAATGGAATTGTGTGTGTCTAAGTGGTGTAGCAGGTTGTTAACCATGTCCCCTTGGATTGTGGGGGCTTTATTCTGCTCCCCGTCACTGTCTTCCAACTCAGGGGGCTGGGTAACTGGAGGACAACTAGTCTGTTAGAGAGTGAGGCAAAGGCAGCATTAAGTACCTCAGCCTTTTCCTCATCTGTAGTCACAATGTGTCCCCCTGTATCCAGTAAAGGATGAAGTTTTTCCTTAGCCCTCCTTCTGTTGTTAGTGTATTTATAGAAACATTTTTTGTTGTCTTTTACAGCAGAGGTCACATTACGTTCTAGCTGAGCTTTGACCCTTCTAGTTTTCTCTGTGCATAACCTCACAACATCCTTGTAGTCCTTCTGAGTTGCCTGCCCCTTCTTCCAAAGGTCATAAACTCTCCTTTTGTTCCTGAGTTCCAGACAAAGTGCTCTGTTCAGCCAGGCCAATCCTTTTACCCATTGGCTCATCTTCTGGCACATAGGAGTGACTGCTCCTGAGCCTTTAAGATTTCTTTCTTGAAGAGTGTCCAGCCATTCTGGACTCATTTGCAATTAAGGACTGCCTCTTCCCAAGGGACTCTGATAGCCAGTCTCCTAAACTGGTCAAAGACAGCCTTCCGCAAGTCCAGCATAGCAGTTCTGCTCAGCCCCCTCCTTACTTCTCTGAGAATCTAAAACTCTGCCATTTCATGATCGCTGTGTCTAAGGTGGCC
Source organism: Eurypyga helias (assembly GCF_000690775.1). NCBI lineage: Eukaryota > Metazoa > Chordata > Aves > Eurypygiformes > Eurypygidae > Eurypyga > Eurypyga helias. The sequence goes on from NW_010258365.1 coordinate 18,476, forward strand.
TCCAACTGTCACAGCGATCATGTCCAGCGCGCGCTTTGCCTACTTGGCTTCCTCACCCATTGTGTCAGGAAGTTATCTTCCACACACTTCAGCAACCTCTTGTATTTCCAGCAGACTTCTGGTATCTGGGAGTCCAGAGACTTCTCCCAGCTGCTTATAGAACACTTGGTCTGTCTTTTCATCCTGGTTGGGTGGTCTGTAACAGACTGCCACCATGATATCTGCCTTGTTGGCCTTCCCCCTGATTCTTACCCACAAACACTCAACCCTATCATCACCAACGCTAATTTCTAGACAACTGAAACCCTCCTTGACATACAGGGCTACCCCACTGCCTCCCCTTCCCTGCCTGTCCCTTCTGAAGAGTTCAGAGCTGCACATTGCAGCACTCCACCTGTGTGAGTTGTCCCACCATGTTTCCATGATGACAGCTGTATCGTAGTTTTCCAGCTGGACAATGACTTCCAGCTCTTCCTGTTTGTTGTCCACGCTGTGTGATTGCTGTGGATGCACTTCAGCTGAGCTACTGATCCTGCCACCTTTTTGGGGGGAAAAGGCCAAATTTCTACATGACCATTCTCAAGTGCTTCTGTGGTTTCTAACACATCCATAACCTTTGGGTCTTTGCTGCTGCATGGATCACCATCCCTTGCCTCCACTGAGATGGCACATGGAAGGACCTCGCTAGCACACCAGCCCTCAAACACTGGCTTGCTGTCCCCAAGCTTATCTCTATGGAGACGGGTTTTATCCTTTTTTTCTCCTTCAAATGTAGTTTAAATCTCTTTCAGTGAGCCCTGCTGACTCCTGCGCAAAGATCCTTTTCCCCCTTTGAGAAAAGGTGTACCCCGTCTGTTTCCAGCAGGCCTGGTGTCGTGTAACCGACCCATGATCAAGAAAAACAAAACAACAAAAAAATATCACCAATGTCATTTCACACTCGGGAAAAAAATAGTTACACTATTATAATATAACCTATCTTCATTAGCCAAACATGACTGAGAGAATCCTTAAAGTACTAAAGAACTCAGCTTCTTAATACTTATTTTTACAAACTCACATAAAACACTCCATGACTCTGAGCAAACTGTTTCCCATAACTGGCTAACAGGAGACTTTTTTTTTATGATTTACTGATGGTCTTTCCATATTGTGTTAATCAGAGACAGGACAATGACTGAAAAAATATAAAAAATCAAAAATGTAAAATGTATCAACTACTATTTAGTTTGCTCTGTTATGTTTCAGATTCAAATATATTAGTTATGAAGGGGAGGCAAGACCTGAAGGCTTTACCCTCAATCTACTCTAACTGTTTATATAAAGGGGTAATCTCCTACATCAAGGTACATGGCTGGGAACATACAAGCACATCAACCCCTGATCCTAATCCAGAATGAGGTCTCAACAGAGACTTCTGCATAGCCTTGTAGTATATAGTATGGGGTGGAAACCTATGTTGTAACAAGTATTACAATGGTCTCTCAGAACTTTGATCTATTCTTCTTATTATGCTATCTTCTTGCTCATTAATAATGCATATTCATGTAACTACAAACTGAGAGGGAATGATAAAGAAGTCATTCTGGAAAAAAAGAATGAACATATTTACATACACTTGATACGCAATTTCAAAACATTAGTTATAGTAAAATAATTTTCTGCACAACCACAAAAAAGGAAAGTGCCCCTAAATAGCACACCAAGTTTTACAAATTAAGAATGTATACTGGATTTCATATACATCTACTGAATACAGAATATCAGTGACATGTAAGTTTGAAAGGATGAGGTAAGAGAATGAAAACAGAATTCATTAGTGAGAAAACAACCTTGAAAATTCTCTTCAGCAAATATACATAAAACTATTCTCTGTAAAAACTTGCATTCCAGCATGTACTTTCCACATGAAAGTATGCTGATTACTTAATAGAAACAAGTTTATTTGTTGACTTCAAAGTGATTAAAGGTTCCTTTAAAAATAAAAAGTAAACTGAACCTTAAACATATCAATTTAGTAGTACCAAATACAATAGCATGTATTATGTAAAACAAATTCTAGTAAGTTGAAAATACATTCAATGAAAATTTTGGGATACTTGGAAGTTGAATATGAAATGAAAACCTTTTTAAGCTTTATTAAATTTGCTAATTATGCTAGAAATACGCAATTTAATCATACCTTCTTATTTCTGAGGTAGGCTTTCTTGGCTGAAATACGTCCACGCCTTGCTTCCAGCTGGCGGATTTTTTGTTGTAACTTTTGCAGCTCCTCTTTCTGCAAGTGTATAGATGTTGCCACATCCTCTTTTTCAAGCATGGCTTCCATACTTTCGTAAGTGTCATAATATACCACTTCATCTCTCTTCTCTGTTTCAAAAATGTCAGCAATGAAAAAAGTCAAATCAATAGCTTGTATTTGATTAACATTTTGTTTTGTTCAACCACAACCTGCCCCCTCCCCACTGCACAGTTTCATGCAGAAGAATGTTACAGTCCTTTCAGAGGGCAATCAAAAATCAAAAAGATCAGATGAAAAGCACTGCAAGGCTTTTCATTTTATATGAAGAATAGAAATCAATACCAATGAAGCACAGTGTGGTATTCAGGTAAGCTCAGTGCATTAAAAAACAGACGCAACTGTAAATATATACGTGTGTCTGTAGCCTAACTTGATCACAATGTCCAGGCATGATTTGGGCCTCCTTAATACAAAGGACCTATGATGTGCAGTAATATCCTCTGGTCTTCACTATGAAGTCCAGGATATACAGGCTCTTTCTGAAGTCTTTGGCATGAGATTCTTCTGCCACAACCTATTATTGATTTCATTAAAGGCGAACTAGACAACAAAACACCAAAAAACCTCTCCTAGGAGGTTTTTGACCTACCAGGCATTGCTTCTGGTCAGAGGCAGCAGAGGGAGGGTAACTTCAATGCAATCCTTCAAAGCATTACAAGCCTGAAAAGGAGGCCATTACTAATAGTTTTATCAACACTTACAATTTTTAGCCTCCTGAGTGCAGCATTCAGTATAACATTGAGCTCATCTCTGAATGCTGCCTTCTCATATCTTGCCAAGAAGGAAAGAGTAATGATTATAAATCCTTGCAGAATGCTGGATGAAGAAGCAGCAAAGGCCTCCTGTTCCTTATTTCACTGGCATACCAAGTAGGATATTTTTACAGTACACCAAGAGGGATATGCACTACTGCTGGCTGAAACAGTCTGATACAGCTGGCTTGATTGTCGTGTCTACTCTGCAGCACCACTAAGCCTTCTCATTTCAACTTCATCAGCAACTTTCTTCAAGACCGTAACTTCCTCCTACTTCTGCTACTAGATAATTTGGGGAGAGGGGCAGGGTTTACTTCAGTACACTGTCCATTTTAAAAGCTGTTGTCACGTCATGTTATTTGTATGTAGAGTCTCTGCTGCAATCAAAATTCTGATGTTCATGCTAATTTCAGCTCAGCAGATGTGACAGGACCAGAAAAGAAAGCACGTCCTAAATTAATCTTAAAATAAAAAGTAATATAAAAAGACCTACTAGATTCTTCACTTCAGCTCCCAGTTAAAAAAAAACCCAAACAAACACAGAGTTTCATCCATATGCAATACTACCAAGTCACCAGAACCCACTGTGAAACATCAGTCAGTAAAAATAAGACTCCTGGCTAACAACAACTATGTTTTGCTAAGCACTTATAAAATGGGAGAATTTTACATGCAAGTTTTGTTTTAGAACACTTCCATGCAGAGTTAAAGACAGGAATTTACAAGTGAAACCCCAATAGCTCAGCAAGAAACGATTAAAATCTATCATTTCTAAAACAAAATGTCAAATTATGTTTTACTGTTTGGAAAAAAAAGCCCTACAACCAACCCTTGGCAACTCTATTGCAACCTCCATCAAAAATTCCCAGAGTTTTCTACAAAGAGCTTTTCAGCTTTTGAAATGCCTGTAAGTTTGCTAAGTGCTTAAGCTGCTAATGACTCAACCACTTACAATAAAACAATTAGAGTTATTCCTTTTTATATACGATCCACACCTTTTGCACTTGTTCAACCCACCCTCCAACCAAAGCAGAAACCAACTATCATATTCTGTGTTGACAGCAACGCATCCATCACAAAACCATCTTACAAGGATATATGAATAGTTTGTATGAACAGGATAACACCATTTAAAATTCTAAACTAATAAATACATGTTTTGTGAATTTGAGTGCAAGTATTTGGTTAACAACAGTAAAAAACTACTACTGTTGTTTTTAATATGGCAATCTATTATAATTTGATTTGATACTTTTCAGATCCTGTGTGCTGAAGCTGCAAAGAAAATGCTTTTCTTCCAGCTTACTACCAACTGGCAATCAAATCAAACCACATTCTGAAAAATTCAGTTGGTACTTCATTATCAGTATTGCTGATCTTCCCCAAATCAAAACAGAACCCAACCCCCTGGAGCAGCAATACAAAGAGTAAAGAATAGCAACAGCCTCTACATGTCACTGAGACACATGTATTTCAAATCATAGAGATGTGCACAGTTAAAACGCTATTACTTTACTGACTATAAGTATACTTTAAAAAGCAAGCATAACAGAAGATGCAAAAAATCATGCTTTTCTCTTTGACTGCATAGGAAACAATGCATATTAAGAGACCACTGTATGTTTTAGATGTTTCCATTCACATGCTGAACAGTCATGAAGAGATGTAGCCACTTCATTGTGACATTAATTGTTCTGTCCCCTGGTAAGAGCAGCTTTGTGGTATTTTGCTGGCTGAAACTAAGACACGACACCCTTCCAACAAAGTAAAGCCTGAAGATGTAATTTCATCCTTCAAACAAAACTTCCACATTCTTAAGAAGTGTATTTTTAATTTTCTGTCCTACGGGATATTAGCTGAGAGTTGTGAAAAAGCAGAAATTCCTTTTAACACAGACAGCCGTCTTCAGTAGAAAAAAAACCCAAACTTTTGGATTTTATGTTAAAGAATACTTAACAGATTTAAAACAGCAAAGGAAGCCAGAACAGTGAACTATTTCGTTGTCCCAGGGGAAGGAGAGGGTTGGTTGTTTAGCTAACTGGGAGTTTTATTTTATTTGGGGTCAGGTTGTTGGGTTGGGGGCTATTTTGAGATTTCTGGAAAAACCATTAGCGAAAAACTGTAATGACCCACAATGTTTTTACAGCTCTTAGTTTTTTTACTATTACTGCATCAAAGAGAAAGGATTTTGATACACATTCCTTCTCAGCCTCCTGTTCAAGGTGTTCCCTTCAGTCCGCAGGTAAGCAAACCATACTATGTCTTCATTACCGAAATTAAACACCTGATTTCCCAAGTACAAAAACTATCTCTCTCAAAAGCACTAGCTAGCTCTCCACAGAGACACCTGGCAAAAGCTGCTGCATTTCTTTAAGTCATTTACAGAGTTTTCATTCCTCATCTTCCATAGATGCAGCTAGTTGTTGCCATCACAATCCTAAAGGAGGAGATTCACATAATAGTGAGAAGAATCTGTGATACCTTTGTTTTCTCTTTTTCCAGAGGCAACTCACAATACAATCCAGCTTCAAATCTTTCTTCTTAAGTGACTTTTCTATCCATAACAAAATTTGCTCTGCAATCCCTAAGCACTAAACAATGAAACAGAGCTTGCATGAATAAAACAAGAGCTACAGAAAGGTCCAAAGGACAGAACTGGATTCAAAAACACTGTATGATTTACCTGTACCATTTCCATAGTTTGTAAGTGGACTAGATGGTCTTAAAGGTCTCTTCCAGTCAAAACAGTTCTAAAACAATTCTAAGTACACAAGGTACAGTAGGTTCTGGAAACGTAAGGTTTGCGTCACTGCTCTAAATCAGTGAGACAGCAATAGGACAAGCTTCAAAGTCTGTCTGAAGGACTCTTGACTTGCAGGTTTTGAAAATCAATCACTTCAAAGAATCAAGTAATACCAGTGCAAATTTTTAGTGAGACAAGATCAGTAATTCAGACATTTCCTCCTCCCTGAATTTAGTTTTCCAAAACTACATAGTATTTTATATGCTTATTTCCAAACACATGCAATGAGAACCAGACCAAAACTTCTGTATGTATATGTATATGCCTTATGAACAGGTGCCAATTTTACTGAACAACACATGCTAGAAGATCCAGCTCCTCACATGGTAAAGAATCTGTTCTCATTTCAATCCCACAGGCTTTATTAAACTCTTAAGAAGTGAATTATCTTTTACTGATTACGTCTTAATTAAAATTCATAAAGCACCTGACATAAGTCTTCTGATGCTTTCAAGTTGTGCTGTCAGCAGCAGCTCTTCACATTTCAAGATCTCAAACTGCACTTCATATAACTGAAGCTGTAGATCATAATAATCAGCTTCTAATTGGTCCAAATGGGCTATGGCTTCCGTACCACCTTTCAGACTCTGCATCTAAATGGATAAGAGGAAAAAAAAAAATTACGAACACACAACTCCAGGATAATGAGAAGAACAAAACCATAGACTTCACGATTACAGCTAGATCATCTGGTTCACCAAATGTAACGTGCTGAAATTGAACACGTCAAGAGGAGAAGATTTAATCAGCCACACACTTTCAGACATCTTTAATATTTGACATTTTTTCTACATGGCAATAAATAATCCATAGCATTGGATTACTCAAAGTGACAAGTCATATAGTGCATAGTGTGAAACTTCCCTACA
>NW_010258365.1:25215-27741 GCF_000690775.1 Eurypyga helias
CCTACACCCTTCTCTACTACTTGATTCTCTGAAGAGACATAATGACATTAGTTATTTTCTTATCTTCAGTCCAAAAAAGCCTAAAAGTTGTTTTGCTAACGGCACCTAAACTGTCATTAAAGCTGAACTGAGGAAAAGAAGTGAAAAGTGGTGGAAACAGGGATATTTACATGCACTGAACCTCTTGTATTGACAACTGAATTGTATTGTTTCTGGAGTCCTCCACAGGGGAAAAAAGTCTATTTATGTATTTTAGCACTTACTTGTGTTGTATGTTTGACACAAGACAATCAACGTGAACTCAAATCATCCTGTTTCATTCAGACAAACAAGATTTATCTGCTCAGTACAGTTAGCCATTCAGACCACATTTAAGAAGTACTGCCAGGCAGGGGAATCTTACGTCCTGTCTCACTTCGGAGGGAATTCAAAGCCATGCAGCTCTATAACCTGCATGCAGAAGAGTTAGAGCCACAACCAAGTTCTCAATCTACTCAAAAAAATTTATCTCTGATAGTTCCTCCCAGATAATGGATGAAAGGAATTCTAAATTTTACTGAAGTTTTATGATCTATCTTAGCCTGCTGATGAAACATGGTCCACTTTATGTATTACAGCATTCAACCATTAAAAAGGATGCTTACCAAGTAAAAACACATGAACTAGCAAACTGTAAATTTTAAAAAATATTTCTTAGTATGTTTTTACATTATGGTGGTTTCTTCAAGGTGTAAAACTGTATCTGTAATTAATAGCCAGAAACAGGTTTCCTCGGTTTTAGTTACCCCACATGTTTAAATACACTGTATTGAACTAAAGATCCATCTTACTCAATACCCTATTTCGGACAAAGGTTAACCACAAATATCCAGGAAGATGAAACATAGTAGGCAGTACAGCGATACCTCCCTACAATGTTCCACCAGTCTCTACGACAGCTTGAAGCACAGATTAAGCCACAGCGCTGCCTTTTATACAAAACAGACTTACTGGATTTTACTTCATGCATTTGTCCTATCCCTTTTTCTTAGAGCATGTATGCTTTTAGTACCTGCATCATTACCTACTGACAAGGATTTTACAGCTCAGTTAAACACTAAGGAAAGAGTTACGTGTCTTTCATATAAGATTGATGGACAAAAGACGTCTATTTTAAAAACTTCTTCTACTACACTGTATGTTTACTGAATGCATGTTTCGTATACCAACTATTAGCCTGAAAGGCTCAATAAGTCCTAAGTGAAAATCATAAACCTTACAATCAATAATGTATAATTCGTATGTTTCAGTCCAGTGTGACATTAAAAGGCCTTGTTATGCCATGCTACTACTCTACTTACATATGAAGTTACTAATTGTGACCAGAACAGTAAATGATGTAATGATGGCATATTTGGAGTAGATCAGAGTAGACCAAGTCAAAAGGACTGATTCTCCTGAACGTTCCAGTTTTTCCATATAAGAGGGATAATGTTCATTGGTCATCCTAGGTTTTGGCATTTTCAAAGAATTTTCTCACTGTAAAAAAATATACTATAGTAAAAAAATGTGGTGGGATTTTTGGTGGGGTTTGGGTTTTTTTGTTGTTGTTGTTGGGTTTGGGATTTTTTTTCCTCTGTGTGTGGCTTGTTTTGGGTTGTGGTTTTTCGGGGCTTTTTTTGGGTTTGGGTTTGTTTTTTGTGTTTGTTTCTTTTTTTTTTCCAATTAAGGCAATGTCATTCAAACTTCTACCACAACTAAGAACTTTTGCCTTGTGAAATTCACTCAGGCTTACACATACTTTCTTTTTAAAAGAGTTGCCAAATTTAAATCCACAGAATTTTTATAAAGACTGATAGAGACATAAATGGCCCATCTTCAAAAGTATCAGCTGATGAAGTTATAGCAGGTAAGATTTCATTCAGCTGCAGTGGTGTCTGTCTGATAAAGGACCTTGGCAACTGAAAGGCCTACAAACATACATTACAAATACTGCCAACTACCTGGTCTGTTTTAAGGATACAACACCACTATATTGAGTTTTCAGGTGCAACAGCAATGGGAAATTAATATTGTTGTATGGGTCTCAGGTAGATATGCAAGCCATACAATAGGCCCTTATGAAAAAGAAAAATAGGGACCTTTAATTTCAACCATTTATGTTAAAACTTTATGTGAGATGCTACATTTGCGTGACAATTCAAAACAGCATCACCACTGTTGAGAAAACGTCAGCATTTTGTGTTAAAAATTTAGAAGTGGTTCAGTTCTTCATGTTACAAGTTGCTGCATCCTTGGTAGGTCTCAAGCTGATCAACACAGTGAAAGAAACACAAAGAACTCTAATGTGAGATTGTTAGAGGAAATAACATTTTGCAGTTGGACAAAGAACTAGAACTGGGTAGATCAGAGTTACATTTCCTGCTATGCCACAAATTCCTGCATTAACTCAAGCAAATAATTTAATCTATCTGGCCTTAATTCAAGTAACAGCAATTCAAGGTCTTTGGCGTCTCATTCATCATACTACGTGAAGAACTTCAGCAG
>NW_010258365.1:27762-36935 GCF_000690775.1 Eurypyga helias
ATGTATCATCCGTAAACCCCCACATTAGTAATAATGGTATAACTGGCTAAAACAGAAAGCCTCTGACAAGAACTATGAACAGACACACTAAAAGGATAGATGACAAAATTAATAGAATAACAGCCAAACATGGAATACAGAAGTGAGTGCCATCAAATCCAGCTTTCCACCACCATGGAATGCCTTCTGACAAATCCAAAGTCAACTGCTTTCAACATGAGTTTTTTGTAAAAACAAAACCAAAACAAAATGCTTCCACAAAACTCCATGTTCGTCAGTCCCACTGAAGCCCATTGCAGACAATCCCTCCTAACTGCCAGAGAACTTCTTCCACATTTCCAGTGTATTCACAAACAGATAATACCATTTGGTTTTGCGCTGGTACTGAACAGCAACACACACTGCTCTTCTCTAATATTCATTCACATTAGTATTTTTCATAGAATCACAGAACAGTTTGGGTCGGAAGGGACTGTTACAGATCATCCAGTCCAACCCCCTGCAATGAGCAGGGGCACCTTCAACTAGGTCAGGCTGCTCAAAGCCCCGTCCAGCCTGACCCTGAATGCTTCCAGGACTGAGGCATCTACTACCTCCCTGGGAAATCTCTTCCAGTGTTTCACCACTGCCATAATAAAAAAAGTCTGCTTTATACCTACTCTGAATCTGCCCTCTTTTAGTTTAAAACTGCAACAGGCCCTATAGTTGGGCGACTATTTCTGTGGAAAGCAATTTTGTACAACCTCTTTTTATCTGTCAGAACAACTTCAACTCCTCTTGTAGAAGAGACGCGCCATTCCTGACATCATTGTGGTAGCCTTCCTTACAACTGCTCCAGTTAGAACTAATCCTTCTTGGCTGACAGAAACGTGTGGAAGAAAGATGTAGAAGAAATCTCACAAGTCCATGTCCAGTGACACTAAAACTTCTCCCTTTGCTGGAAATACTTGATTTGACAGACTGGAGACCATCTGCTGCTGTACCACCCTGCTACATGGGTGGCTCAATGGTGTTGCTACCAGGTTGTAAAACCATGGTCATTATCATCCGGTGGCATTTAAAATGTAATTAACCTGCAGTTCACGGTAAAAATTTGTACTACTTTTCCCTAGCAATACATGTTAATAGCTATTAGTAAATTTTCTATTATCCAGCCTTCTAAGTAATCTGTTACTCTTCAGCTAGAACAGAAAGTCATGTTTCGATCCACCCCATGTGAATTTTTACCGTTCTCTCCTTCAAGCATTTATTTTAATTCATCACTCTTGCTGTCTGAGAAATCTCACAAGGAGAGAGTAAAACTCAGAAAAAAAAAGAAAAACCAACAGAAAATCATTTTACCGAATTTCTAAATTATATTAAGGGAAACATCGAGCACTCTGACTGCTGAAAAAATGCAAGCTCTCACTCATATCTAGCAACTTCTGCAACAGAAGTATCCCTTCAACCAATTAAAGTACCAGGATTCGACTGAAGTCAGGCCATGATAATACAGCATACCATAATACAAAAAATAAGGTTAGGCTGATCACTCACAGTTAGTATCCTGGGGAAACAGAAAAACTTCAGATACTAAAAGAAACATCTTTACCCCATGAAAAGGGTAAAACACTGTTTTATATACTTGTTTCTTTTCCAGGACTAAATGTTCAAAAATACACAGACAGCATGCTGAACACCTGAAGTGTCCTCATAAACAGTCAGATCTGGTCTTTACTACGAACTGTCATTCTGTCTTAATCCGCAATTCAAACCCTGCTAAAATAATTTCTGGAGCATTTTAATCTTTTTAAAGGAATGTCCTGGGTTTATTTTCTATTCCTAGAAAGCAGCAGCTAAATGGTTTGCCAGAAAAGGTATTTCAGTTCTGAATTTCTAACACTGCAGTGAGTCTGTTTTAAATGACCATAAATACCTGATCCTTTTCATTCTTTAGGCAAATGGGAACTAAATGTCAGTGATGCACAAAATCCTTCAAAGATGCCTCTCCAAATGCTGGGGTTTGCCTTCTTTAATTCAAGTCTCACCTCATTTACTTTCATTTGTCCAAACTATTTTACATGCTTCAAGAATCACGAGGGATTCTCACACTCTGATTTAATGTTTCTGTTTACTGTCGTGAGGACAAGACTTGGCAACCAGTCCAGGAACGCAGACTCTGGTCTGCCTCAAAAGGAAGGTTTTCATCATTCCCCTCCAACAAAATTCAGAACAGATGGAACTGAAGTGGTACCAATCAGAAAAATAAAAAAAGCACAATACCTATTTTGTGTAGAGGTTTGGGTTTTTTGGGTTTGGTATGGGGTTTTTTTTGGTTTTTGGTTGTTTAGGGATTTTTTAATACAGATAATCATAGGGCTAACATTTTCAACTATGAAATAATAATTAAAAAAAAATTGTAACTAACCAAATCACATGATCAGGTAATTTTCATGCCATGATAACTTGGAAAACGCAGTAACTTTCTAGATATTTAGAGTGTCAACACATTTAGAAAACAAAATGTACTTGACTAATACTAAGTAAAAACTACAGAAACAAGGACATTTTTATTGTCTCTTTTAAAAGTCAATCAGCTGGGCTGGTCTAGATCTGGAGAAGAGGCAATTAAGTACGAAAGAAACAAGTATATTATTTCCCATGTGTTTCCTTTTCCTACTCAGTGAGTGCAAATTTATATATTTAAGCACAGCAGGAAAGGTATTCACTTTTTAAGCTTAAAGGAGAAAATGTCTCACGCTCATTTTTTGTTGTTGACCTTTTTTTTACTTTCATCTCTTCTAAATACACCAGCTAATGTAATCAAATATTTTCTTTCTGATAAGACTGCAACCCTTCTCCAGTATGGGATTCCCAGTCACGTTTGTGACATCCAACTTTGCATACTTAGTGCTATTACATTCTCAGAGAAAAAAAAAGTATGTTTCAGAGCAGAAGTTGGTCCTTGTATCTCTCCACCAGCATGTTTTGACCCACAGCTCTCTACACTTTGTAATACACCATCCCAAAGCACCGTGCCCATGCACATCCATCAGATATTCCTCATTTCTCTGTCTCCAAAAGCCTCAACCTCACAGTTCAGAGCCCTTCAGCCCCCAGCATAATGCAACAAACTCTTCCTTTTCCTATGCAGCCCCTAATGCTTTGGCAGATCAAAAAAGTCACTCACTCATTTACCAGACTGAGATCTCATTCAACAAAAACTCACAGACCGTCTCCACTGGGAGAAAAACAAGATGTGCTACAGAAAAGAAGATGCATGGCTGCCGTAAATATGTGAACGTATTAAATACGCTACTTCCAATTAGTACTGCTGAATTCTCTCATCAACTCTTACCTAAGGATGGCAGCGGCCTGATAAACTCAGGTTTCCAGACAACTCTTGGCTTTTTAAATATGAGAATATACAAGAATATATAAATACAAGAATATAAGAGCGAAGAAATGGACGAAACTCTTCATTTTTGTGCTCCAAGTCTTGAATGTACACTCTCTCCTTGCAGATCAAGCTGTCTTCTACAGAAGCCCCTTAAATATGCACACAGTCTGTCAGGCTTACAAACCTACCCATCTAGACAGTGCTGAAGTCATGAGTTCTCTGGACAACCTTTTCACAAAAGAGCCTTTGGTTTAGTCAATTTTGCTGAAACATTTGAAAAGTGCTGTAAAAAAAAGTAACTGATTGGCTAGAACTGTAAATCAACATTAGTATGACAGAGAGTTCTTAGCACTGAATATTCAAGATAGCAAATTTAAAAATTTGTAGCATTTTTGATTTGCGAAGGTGTCGTGAAACCCAATAAATGTGGGGTGTTTTTTTCTGCTAAGACATCTAAACACAGTTTAATGCATGCAGTCTTTCCCTCAGGAAAGCTGTAGATAGCAAAACTCCCTCTGGAAGACTGCCTTAATAATCAACTGTGAGCAGAGACAAAGTGAGTGCAGTACAACAGGCTAGTCATCTGAATATTTCCTAATGTTTTGCCACCTTTCATCTGGAATGTCAGAACTATTCCCTAAAGGTGGTCATGCCTCTGAGAGCTAAACTGGGGAGACTACATAGCAGCAAATTTCTGCCCTATCCCTTCTCTTCAATTTATTCATCTCAGTGGACAGCTGTAAACATCAACAGTATAAATTGTCTTCCTGGTTGACCAACCAGGAAAAGGTGAACAGAAAACATAAATAAGTGGCACAAATCCCACCACACCTACATTGCAACTCCATTTATCTAACATGGTAGAGTGCAGCACAAGTGTAAATACAAGATTTTACTATTAAGTGGAAAAATAATTACTTTCAAGTCTGGAGGTTTTGGTTTGGTTTTTTAAGTACATCAACACCCTTTAGGGTTTGAAATTTTTTCCTCTATGTTAATTTTTCTATTTACTGGTATGAAAAATTACCTCCTCTTTCAGTGCATGTTTCTTCTGCTCCAAACAGATTTCTTTAGCACGCATCAACTGCAGCGTCTCCTTAGAAACTGCATACTGAAGCTTTTCCATACGTTCCACTGCTGCTGCCCATGCTGCCTTCCCAAATTTTTTCTGGTCTGCTCGCATTCGATCATACACAGCTACAGAAAGGAAGAAAAGGCATAAAGCTTACCAGTCTACTCTTCAGATCACCAGTGATTACCCTGCACAGACAATGCACACATTTATATCCAAAAACACATGCTAAGTTCTCTTAGCATGGAGTACTTATTCTATGGATGAGTACAATCCAGAATGTGAGTATTCTTAGGATTCACGTAAATATGGAATTTCTTGATCCTTTTATCACTAAATTCCTATTTTTTTTATCCGCAGAGGCACCATTCTGAATACATAGGACCTGAACACTTGAACCACTGGTCCAGAATTCTGAACTTAATCAAAACATTTCATTAATGTTAAACGTGTGGTCTCAAACTGCATCCCAAATTTTCCCTGCTTCTGAAAGCCCCGATTATCAGATACTGAAAGTCTCCACTTTCCCCTGATAAATTCTACAGTGCAGTCATAAGTTTAAACAAATCTGCAAAGTGAAAAAAAATTACAATTTAAAACATAAATTTCAGTTTGACCTGAAGTGCAGTTCTGAGGGAACACTGAATTACATTTAAACAGCATCTACATTTTACATCAAAATGCAGGTTGTTTCAGAAAACTGATTCAAATTAACTAAACAAATTATAATCTGATCTTAATATGCAGGAATGAATGAGAATCTTTCCAGGAAGACTTCAGAGTAGCAGGAGTTCCTTGCCTGATTCAGGTTTTCTGTTTTTGAGACCCAGACAATGTCTAGGCTGACCCACAGGAGATTTTCACCGTATTTAATATATAGAAAAATCACATGATACTGCACACATAGCTTTGCAAAGCAAAAGCCATGAAAGTCACCCAATCGAAGGGACAGCATTCAGTCTGCAGCTGCCAGAAGATACTGCATGCTGTTGTTAGATAATAAAAAATACCTTTATGTCCTCATGTGTTTTTCCTCTGCCATCTGTTAGTATTTTAGTATATAAGACTACCGGGTGATCAGCAGTAGACCAAAAAAAAAAAACCAACCCAAACCCCAAAACATAACAAAACAGGCAAGCAACTTCTATACCAAAGGTCTATGGCTGTGTAGTCTCTAGACATTTCATTTTCCACTGTTTTTCCCCACAATCCTGATTGCTGTACATAAAAAAAATAACACGTGAACAAACTAAAAAGTAAATAACTAAATATACATTCTTTATCAACTAATGGGGTATTTTATTTGCTGTCTTTGTCATACTAGAAAAGGAACCACACTGATTAAACACATTCAGAATTTGCTCTACTTAAGCTCACTCCAACCTGTTTGAACAAGTTTAGTCATTTTTTCAAAATAAGGTGGAGTTTCACAATATACTTAACTTGGTTTGCCACCAAAAGGAATAATTTTGCAGTAACTGCTTCTCTTAAGGCATATCTAGCAGTCATGCAGGGAGATGACAGGAAATCTACCAAACAAAAAAGATTTTCTCCCAGTTACAGCTCATTTATCTGGCTGCACAATCACTATCATCAAGGCAAAGAAAGAAACAGGAACCTACTCAGAGAGGGAAGACAGTGGGACACAAGCTCTGCCAGAGGTAGCCCAGAGTCAAACTAAAAGAGGTTGACACGAAAACATATCCTCAGGTATGCGTGCCCTCGTAAACTGATTATTTAAGTTAAATAGTACAAGGATGAGAGCGCAGATGTACATGGCAAATCATATGACCTGGTTTTACTGCACCAGCTCTTCAGTCAAACTGACTTCTTCAAGCACAGAAAGGCCAGGGTTTTATTCATGAAGATTTCAGAACAGGGCAGCTTTCACCAAGTAGTTAAACTGAGCTGCTGCTTAGCATTTAGGGCTATGAAAATAATTACTGAAAGGCAGGGGAGAGAGGAAAAGGAAGTGAATTGAAAGGTAATAAACACTTACTATGGTAGTCTGCCATATCCAGTACAACAGACAAAATCCATCAGGGACACTCCCTAAATCATTTGTATTAGCTACACTGTACATTTGCAATCATATTAATTGGTTATAAAACTTGTATCTAAAATTTCTATTCTGCCCACTTCTGATGATGTTTTGAAAATGCTTATTGGTGAAAGTTTTCAAATAGACAAAGAAAACACAACTGGGAATGGCAACTGCTTTCCTTGGAGAGGGTTGATGAAAAAATAAATAAATCACAGTACAATACAGAACACAGTAAACATTACATGAATTTTTTAAGATCTTTCATTTCACTAATAGGATAGTAGAAAATAACTACCTTTCTGTGTTTTAGCTGTTATTTCAAAGTATTTAACTGTAAGATCTTGAATAGAAAGCACAGCCATGTGGGCTTTTCTCTGCCAATCAGCATCTTCTTTTTGCAGACTCTCAATTCTTCTGGGGCCTAGGTAGTCATTCTCTATTGAGATCTGAAAATAAATCAGTCCATAATTAACAACACAATTAATTGTTGCTATTTTACCAACAACAACCAGCTTCTGGATGGCTATGAAAGAAAGAAAAAATTAAAAGGAGAGAGAACTACCAGCACAACATCATGGTTTCTATTCTAACATTTTCTCCAACTCACTTTTTGATCTGCAAGTTCCTCATTTGGACTGAAAGTTCTGGAGACAGTGTGATCTAACACAAAATCCTCTCATCTCAGAACTAGATCACACAGCCAAATCTACAGTTTATTTTCTAGTAACCACTTTCTCAAAAAAGCCTTCCGGTTGTTCCTCCTAAAAATACTTTATTCTCTTTGAGAAGAATCCAGGCATCATGGTAAAACTGGCTAATACTATTTTTTTTCCTGATGATGAAACTTGCTTTTGAAGACTTTCATGTCTTGCAGGCTTTACTTCAGATAATGCCTTGAAACTAACAAAATTATGACAGCTTTCACAAAAGTGGCTGTAGCACACAAGAAGAGGAAGAAATAGCAGAAGCCATTAACTTCATCACATCAGGTAAACATCTATGTCCATCAGCTATTATTTCAGAGTAACAGAACAGAAAAGAACACGTTTCTACACCATACGGGTATGTTTCTGAATGAAAACAAATTAGTTCTTTAGATAAACAATCTGAAAGGAGATCCCTAATCCAGCCTGTGAGCACATGAGAATGAATCAGAGAGGCAAGACTCTTCTACTGGAAACGTTCTTCTCTGGAGAAGTCCACAGATCGTTCTTATGTTTAGTTTTGAAGAGTGAAGTAAGTTTATTGTGAGAAGATACGAGAAACAGGCCTGCAACTACAAGATTTTGTTAAGTATTATATAGTATACATCTCCTAAATAAAGAAGTAGTCCTCAAGGATCTCTGATACTTCCCAGGTTCTTTCTGAAGGCAGCTGGGACAAGAATGGACAAGACTGACAGAAAGACACTAATGCCAGGTCACATTTTAGCTTAGGAAGGGATCTGTCATGTCTACCATCTCCCTTTGTTATCCGTCTCCTAGACAGACTTGTAATAGGCAGTAAAGTAGAAAAACAGGAGATGTAACAACAGGCCAATTATAAGAACCAAAAAAACCCCAAAAAACCCAGCTGAGGGAGCACTACAGATGGCTGAGGCAATATACAAAAAGGAAAACAGCTTCATGCATAAAGGAGTGTTTCAGCTCAAAAAACTAGCTACCTTACTTTGACACATTCCAGGAAGCCAACCAATTGCAACCACAGCCTGTTGGATATATTAGCAATAATTCATGCATTTCAGCTTCATCATCCATTCACGGACTTCTCAAAATGAATCTCACAGGTTTTAATTTAACTATCCTCCCAGCTCGTAACACAAGGCCAGCACTATTTCCCAAAATATGCCGTAATTCCACGTGTACAGCCCCATATATATTAAGTAAAAGCACTCAGCTGTAAAAAGGGCTTTACAGTTTTACTGGTTTTATCCTAACAAATCCTAACATGGACTTTAACGGTAATACATGCAAACAAACAGATTGAATGGTCTAGATTCTGTAATATATCTGGAGCCTGGGACTAGTAATACAAAATACAGCTGTTTAGATTAGGAGAACGATGTACACTATTGAATAAAGTTAGCCTGTAAATGAAGTAAACTTAAAAGCAAACCAGATGCAATGGGCAGTGGCAAATGTTTTTTTTTTCCCAGAATTATGGAAAATGCTGAAAAATTAAGAAGAATTCAGAAGAGAAAAATCATAGAACCTTAGACGGGTTTGGGTTGGAAGGGACCTTAAAGATCATCTAGTTTCACCCCCCCTGCCATGGGCAGGGACACCTTCCACTAGACCAGGTTGCTCAAAGCCACATCCAGCCTGGCCTTGAAGACATCCAGGGATGGGGCATCCACAACATCTCTGGGCAACCTGTGCCAGTGCCTCACCACCCTCTCTGGGAAGAACTTCTTCCTCATATCCAGTCTAAACCTCTCCACTTTCAATTTAAACCTGTTACCCCTTGTCCTGTCACTACAGGCCCTTGTAAAAAGTCCCCCCCAGCTTCCTTGTAGGCCCCTTCAGGTACTGGAAGGTGCTATAAGGTCTCCCCGGAGCCTTCTCTTCTCCAGGCTGAACAAGCCCAACTCTCCCAGCCTGTCCCCATAGCAGTGGTGCTCCAGCCCCATGACCATCTTTGTGGCCTTCCCTGTATTCGCTCCAACCAGTCAATATCCT
>NW_010258366.1:0-22226 GCF_000690775.1 Eurypyga helias
TGATTAGTGAGGGCAACCTGATGTTTTGCCAAAAATTTTGCATTTGTCTCTCTCTTGTTTCGTTTTCCATGTTTCTTCTCTAAAATCCCCCCAGATATTCTGAGAATAATTATTAAAACCAGAAACCTACAGATCCAATAACAGTGGCAATTCAGCCCTGCTACACATGCATCAGGTTTTCATTCCATGGTATTTTTCAATATCTAGTTGAAAACCCTCCGGTAGTGTTTCCAGCTATAAGCCTTTCAGTAAATGAGATCACTGCATTGCCATTTTTGCAAAGTTGCTGTAGGAAAGTGAATGCTTGCATTTTTCATCTTTTGATTGTGCGACCTTGCTGTGACATTAATAGCATCTTTGCATTTTATTCCCATGGTAGCCCTGACAGAAAGCTACCTGTTTCTTGCCAGTGGCTTGCCCCTTACGTCATTCTTTCTGCATGTCTCTGTCTACTGATCCAGAGCAGAGTTTCCTAAGGCATAGGATAGTTTAGTAGGTTTGTGCAGCACCCACTGTGCTGGAGCTTTAGACTGTTAATTGTGCCTAGTGAGGCATTGCTGCAAGACAAATATCTAGCCCAAAGTAATACCAGTTAGAGGTTTTTATAGTGCTCCAGGGTGGCTATTTACCATTAAAAAGCAAACAAAGGTTCAAACTATTATAAGTCACTACCAAGAAGCTTGAGTTTGCTGACAGCCTTCAACCCAGCTGTGTAGTAGGGCTTGTCCACCACAGTGGGTGCTACAGGTGTTACTTTAAATGTCAGTACCTATCAGTTATATCATGTTCCACCAAAGAATATCAGAAGAAAACTTGTTCTAGCACAAGGATTAAGTTTACTTTTGAATGCTGAGACAGAGAAATAGTCATGAAAGGTTGCTTTAGGCTTGAGAAGTGGGCATGTTTTTAGAGGTTGGTGTAGCTCAATTTAAAACATTTGGGAAATCTGGTCTGTAGACTTCCAGAAGTTTTTTTTTTGTGTGTTGTTGTTGGTTTTGTTGTTTTTGTTTTGTTTTTTTTTAAACTTACACAGCTTTTGGACTTGGATCTGCTGATTCATCTGAACTAAAAAAAAATTATAATTACCCAGACGCATGTGCTTCAACAAACTCTAGCCAGAACACAGAGGAATTTCCAGCAGAAGCCAGTCTACCAGATGGTGTCCTGTCCAAGACTGCCTGGCTTCCCCATGAGGACCGGGGATGCTCAGGAGATCAATCCTCTTTATGTCATGGTTTAGGTCCTCACAAGGTGTACCTCAAATCAGGGTAGGCTCAGAGGACCCAGGGCTGAAGTAACTGGATGATCGACATGGTAGCGGGCAGAGGAAATCAAACTGAATTTTTTTGATCTGCTCTCCCCAAAAGGAAAGCTATTGGGGGAGTTTTCATGATAGATTTCTGGTTTCATCAAACACATTGCAGGTTACTGGATTTCTCTTGGGAGCAACAATTTGCATCCCATTTTCATCTACTTCAGGCATGTAGTGCCTTTCTCTAATTGGTCTTTTCTGAGCCATGGCACTGTTGGTTTGTGAGCAAGGTGATGACTCTGTGCATATATGTGCCAACACTAAGTGCACTCAAAATGGTTCTTCAGATTCCGTTAAGAGGGTCTCGAACACTTCTAAGACAGAGGCCATGGAAAACTGGGGAAGCAGATCCCTTTCACATATTGACTTCCGGACAAACCCTACAAGCCCTTCTACTAACGCAAATGGCCTTGGTTAAAGGGAAGCCTGGAGCGGAGCTGTTGTGAAGTATCTTGATGACCTGGTTGCCCTTCTTCCTGTGCTTTTTCCAAGTGCTGCTGGCCATCCTGCCTGCAGCTTGCTGTCCTGATGCCAGCTGAGCAGGAGTTCCCCCACCATGCCCTTGCTACAGCTCTGCTCTTGTGAGTAAGGCAAGAGGTGCTGATGGGCATCAGGAATATGGGTGTTGAGAACAGGAATCCAGTGTCATTGAACTGTTTCTGCTCAGGTGGGGAGTTGGTGAACATCAGGGACAAAGCAAACACTGAAAGCAGGGAGAATGAAAAGCTGTGGTTCTTTTTTCAGCCTGCTTTCTTCCGTGTCTGCCTCTGAGCATTTTAAATGCTGGGAGGATGTTACCGAGAATTACCAGCTCTGTGATCTCCTAAGTAAGGTGGGGCACACACAAGACACTTCCTGAGCCTAGCACTAGCCCAGAGCTCTTGTTGCCAGCTGATGGGCAGTACAGGGAAAGATTTCATTAGGTCACCTACACTTTTCCTTTCCCTGTGGTCGAGGCTCCCTTGCTGCAGAGAACACGGGTGATGTGTAGGAATGGGACAGTGTGCACAGCTAAGGATCAGACTCTTACTAAGCCTTCTAATGCCACTTTCTGCTGGCTGTTTGGTCCTGATTTCCTTCTCCCCCACAGCTTCCTCTGTAACATGTTTGATTGAGAAAGTGGGTTGGCAGGAAATTTAATCTATCTGTGTAAAAAAAACCCGAAGCCCACAGAACAAGTAGCAGAAAAGAAGAAAGGAGATTAAGACACAGTTTGCATGGCTGGCTGAAAAAGGATTCTTTAACGCTGGACATGGTCTGGGTCATCTCCTGGATTTAGACTTTATTGGGAAGGGATGATGACTTGCCTCCAGTTGATATGCTCTAACGGGAAAACCTGTGTGGTGCTTGTGCACAGAGAAACGTCGGCTAAGGAGCCTGATACAGTAAAGCCCAGGAGCTCTGTTGTTTAGATCACTTTATTTAAACCCACTGTGTTTGGTACAGGGGCTGAGCTGCACAGCCTGCCTTCCAGCTTCCTGGGTACTCTGAGTAACTGTGGAATTTTGCTCAGGTAATTATTTTTCTTGAAGGATCTCAAGACACTTTGGCAAACTGGATATAGCAATCGCCAGGTCATTGTCCATGTGGACATTTGAGATGGGGAAAAGGTGTGTGATTTAGGTTGCAGCAGTAGTACTTTAGGCTGTGGCAGTTTCTAAGATTGCACAGTAGACTAGAGACACTTCCTTAGTGCTCTGCAACACGATACAGCATTTCCACTTGTGATCCTCTCCTGCCTTCTTAGACTGAGGCTTGTGGTGGAGGCATGTATGCCTCCATAGCTCTCATGAAAGACCAAAGGCAGAAGAGGCGAGAATTAGCTCAGTAGAGAAGCCAGTGTAACATTAGACTCTCAAAATTAAGACGCATCATTAGGGCTAGAAACCATTACAGAACTCTGTCGTGAACATCACCAGTGCTTCTTCCTTTTGGCTGTGGTTTGCTGCTGGGACAAATATGCACAAAACCAAAGACTACCTTTTTGTGACACAAACCACAGAAAAGGGTGAACAAGCACACAGACCCTCACCAGCACCTGCTCATGGGTGCACTTGCTCAGTGGCTGCAGAACACCATCCATTCCTGTTATCCTTGAACACCGTCTCCACGTTCACGGTTTTCTTTGCTCATTGTGTGTGAATGCATTCTCCACATACCCATCCATTCTAGGGACACCAAAAAAGGTGGAAAGCAGGCACGACCGTAAGGCCCCCATGCCTTTGCTCGCTCACCTGCAGCACGCATCCCATTTATCTTTCAAACCAACCTGTCGCACATCTCTCGAACCCCGATGGGTTTTGCTGCTCCTTCTGTCCTCCCGCAGGTTGCACGCTGGCCGAGGGAAAGTTGGTTACTTCTGGAAAAGTGAGTAGTGGGGTCTGGGGTTCGTGTCCGAAGAGCGGCTTAACACTAGGCATTTATTCGCTCTCCAGATTTGGGTCACCAAACTCGCCTATTTTGGTGGCTCTACGGTGACATCCTCTGGAGGGATGAAGAACTACATCGGCTCCTGCTCACTTGTCTCTGCACCAGGCTTCACCCCCTGGCTCGCTCGTAGATGGGTTTCTGTTCCCTGTGGTCCTGCAAAGAGCACTTTAGCACGAGCACCTCTTCCTTTTCCTTCTCCTACGCTTGTTACTTGGGATCTGCCCTCGGTGCTGTGGTGCCTGCTACTCTGCGGGGGGGGGACGTTCGTGTGCTTTGTCCCAGAAGCAAATGGTTTTCACCATGGCCTGCCCTTAGCTTCCCAGCTCTCGTTACGGTGGTCTGCGATCATCTGTATGGTGATTTGAAGGCATGGGGGATGGGCTGGTGCATGTGCAATGCTGGGGATCGGATGGGCCAGAAACGTGCCGTCAGATGGGCCAGAAATGTGTAAGGAGCTGCTCCTTCCGTATTTGACTGTCACTACCAGTCCAACTGTCTGCTTCTTAGGGGATCACAACTGACTCAAATCTGTCCTTCTGCCCTGCTGTTGAGGTTGGGAGGAGCTGCCTGGATGGGTTTTCTAGCTCCTTCACACCGGAGCGATGCTTCAGAGTTTAGGAGAGCAACACCCAGCACCCAGCAGAAGAGCTGCTGCAAACAGGTCTCCTGTGCCTGTCAGACAGCTCTGGGGATCCAAGGCTTCAGAGACGTTGTGAAACCCGCCCCGATGTCCATGCTCAGTAATGGGCCCAGATTAGTTGCAACATCAAGGATGTCTACATTTTGGGTCCAGGTATGAGAGCAAAGTACTTGCTCAGGCAAGTCTGGTGAGGGTTGGGTTCATAATGCAAGGTGATTAGATGCAAACCTCCCAAATTTTATTTTTTTTTACCTATGTCTGGATGGGAAATAGAAAACATGACCTAATAGATTTTGGCTGTGACCAAGACTCCAAAGCTTTTCACTTTACACAGCCATCTCCAGCCCCAAGCTTCCGGGATACTAGAAATCAGAGCTCTGTTCCAGATCTGTGTTTACAAAAAGCTGGTCTATGAAATGGTCCAAACCGCCATTTCAAGACCAGCTACTTGACAAATACTTTTTGCTTTTAAAATGCAGCTTATAATCGGAATTCCTGTGTCATACCCTCATTTCTATTCTTGTCAGTCAAGTCAAGAACATAGAGCCCATGGGGCTGTTCTGGTAGCCTTTCGGCTGGGCTTTAATATAAACATTGTGCTCCCACGTCTCCCCAGCACACACCAGATACACAGCAGGTCTAACCTTTCTTTCAACTGGCACAAAGTTCCTTGTCCACTGGCTGGGAGGGAGCTGCAGTGTCTGACGGCTGAGCTGTATTTCTGAACACGGGGTTCAAGGTCTGCGTTAAAACTGATCCGATCAATCTCTGCCAGTTTTAAATTACTTTTGATGGCCACACAGGATCCTTGGGCTGTATATTTTTTTGTTTTGTTTTCTTTCACAAAGGTTTTTGGAAGTTTTCAGTGACTGTCTTGTAGCTGTGATGGCCATGTACCTTTGCATCGTATT
This sequence comes from Eurypyga helias, assembly GCF_000690775.1. Classification (NCBI taxonomy): domain Eukaryota; kingdom Metazoa; phylum Chordata; class Aves; order Eurypygiformes; family Eurypygidae; genus Eurypyga; species Eurypyga helias. The sequence goes on from NW_010258366.1 coordinate 5,294, forward strand.
TTGGTTCTCATAAACTTGAGTCTCAGCATTAGACTTGTGTTATTCAGAGCTGGTGCAAACCTGCTGCTTGTTAGAGTGAAGCACAGAGGGAAGGGATCAGCTCTCACACAACTACAGCTGCTGCACAAGATAGTAGTGGGAGAGAACAGGTACCAGGTGCTAGTTTGTTTTGAACATGGTCACTGTGATTCTTCCCAATGTATTGTTGTCTTTTAGGACATGCTCATTGTTCATTTAAAGCTTCTGCTGGTGTCTCTGCTGCTAATCTATACCTAATAAACAAGAAAAATATCGTTTTTCATACCCTTGCTAATGTCAAGGCACTGGGAATAGTGCATTTCCACCCCATAGTCTTTAGCAGCAATAGGATGAGGGTCAAAATGAAATTGTGGAGTGGCTTAGAGAAGTAAAGAGAAACCTCTGTTACCTTGTCTCCATCTGAGAGTGGCACGCAATGAAGTGGAGTTGTTGAACTTACTGAATTAACGTGGGGCAAAGCCTGACATGTGTGTATGTGTGCACATTTGGGGCTGAGAGCAGGGTAGTTCGATTTAGGTGAAACGAATGAAGGCAGTATTAAGTTAACTTGCAGCAAGGGTATTCACCCGCAGCGGCACCCCAGTGTACTGAGCACTGGTTTGCAGGCCAGCTGGTATTGAAGACATAAAGCATTTTCATAGAGTAGAGTCTTTAACCAAGATATATTCACCAGCCAGTCACATCTCAGCCACTAGGGAGTTAAATTCAAACGCCTTTTAAGGCTTAAATATAAGTGTTCTTTAAATAATTCTTTACTTTGTAGGTATGTGATTTATGTCCTTTAAGGGAAGGAAATTACTCAAGAGGATAGGAAAAAAGCACATTAAATGAAGACAAATATGTTGGGCGCTTGTGATCCAGCAGACGTGCTGCTGGGGTACTAGTCAGACTGGGGCTTCGTCCTCAGCTTGTCATTGGCTTGCTGCGTGACCTGAGGTAAGTAGGGATGCGGATACCCATCCGTGGGGGCACAGCTGGACACCAGCAGTGCATGTCAGAGTCAGACCCTTTGGTTAGTCTGAACACAGAAGCCTGAGAATAAAAACGTTAGCTTTAGTCTCTCTGAAACTTTTGTTCCCCACCTGGAAAACTGATATAATTGTGAATTGAAGTCTTGAGAATGACTTCAAAAAATCATCTAATCTACACACGCATACATGCGTGCACATGCGCACGCACCCCTCCCACCCCCCCTCTGCGGCCAGGGTTTGACCTAAGAGGTTCAACTGTAGTTAATCCCTTGCTGAAAGATAGTTAACCTGCTCTTAAAGATCTCTGCTCAGAGTCCACAGTTTTACTTGGCACAGGGATAAAAGGGAAAGCTTCCAATATTGGTTCTGATTGACTGCCTTATGAGAGTTCTATTTTTTAAGTATAATCTACATATTTCTTCATAGGCACATTATCAGCCCTGGGTGTTAACTTTGCTAGACGCTGCAGAGAGGGTTTGTTAGGAATACACTGATCTCTATACTTCCCATTAATTTACTTGTAACCAGAGACTAGGATTTTCCTTGGTGCTAACCTGCGTGTTCAAACCTGCCTTGTTCCTACACTCCTCTCTGTCAGGCTTGCAGCTCTTTGGGGTAGGTGACCAGCCACACTCAAACTGGCTCTTAAGAGATACGAGATTTAATTCAGTTTCAGCCACCTTTGGCAAACCTGGTGGCTTCATACAGTGGACAGGAAAGCCATGGGGGTCTGGTTTTACCTAGCATCAAGTAAACTCAGTCGCGGGGGTTTTCCCTAAGCACAGGGGAGCTGTGTATTATTTCCACAGGCAGAGCTGCGGTTAGCGTACACCTGGGTAGCACTCTTACCGCTCCCAGCTATGGCTGGGAGTGCAGGCTCCTGCCAACCCCAGAGCCCACCTCAGACCTGGCTGGAAAGACAAACCTTTCTTGTTAATTGGAGAAAAACAGGGATGATCCACTGGCCTTGGGGAGCAGCAGGTGGGATTTTAAGCCTTGCTCTGCTGCCTGAAGGAGCACTGCTGCTCTGTGGGGTGGCACAAAAGCCGCTCTTCGTAAACTGGTGTCAGGACCTTGTCAGTGTTGCTCTGTGCAGTGGTTCAGATTTCTTCCAGGATACCAGGTAGAAGCATCAGCTCGGTTGCCCAGGCAGGGTCCTGACACAATGGCTGCAGCATTAACAGCTTCCTAGCGTGTTGGCTAGTTGTGATCAAGGAGTGTGCTCAGAGGTGAGCTGGTGAAAACAGCTGTTTTTGGACAAGTCATTGAGAGTCTTCACAGGGAATACAGTTGCTTTGCACAGTGACAGCCCTAGCACCAACAGGGGCAGCTGCATCTACCTCTGTGCTGCCCCTCCTCATACACCTCATCCCGAAGGCAGCTGTCCTTTCAAGCCAAGTCCCAAAGGCACAGTGTGCTACTCCCTCTGCCTTCTGCTCTCAGCCCCTCTGGCTTTCTCCTCATCATCTCTTCCATCTATATATCCTCTCCAAGCTACTGCCTCCATTGGTGTTTCCCTCTGAGAGTACTTTTCTCTTTTCTCCCCACTCTGCTTTGCCTCTCCTACTGCTGACAGGTCTGTCCCCTCTCTGTGGACTCTGCCATACCCTATCTTCCACTCCCTTCCCTTTCCTTTCCCTGTCCTCTGAACTATTCAGTTCTGTCCCCCCAGTCCATGAAGCTGAAGCCTCTCATCCCGTTTCCTTTCCCTCACTCTGGCTTTCTCCTCTGAGGGCTTTCCCTCACCTTTCCTTCCTCTATTCATCCATCTTCTGCCTCCTCCTAGTTACCTCCATCTCTCCCAATTTTCCTAGTTTTGTGGGAAACACATTCCCAGCATGAGTCTCCAAGGGAAATCAGGAGGCTGGCTGGCAGGTTTTAAAATTGGCGAGTCCAATGGTTTCCTCAGCACCCAGTGACTTAGTTCAGCCATCTCCGAAGAGAGAACAAGTCTCGTCCACTCCTCTGTAAATCAGTGGTGATGGCAGCACAACTCATGGTGAAAATGCTGCCCTGTGCAGTAGGCAGCTGCTTACCTCTTGGCATTTACCCTGCTGCCAAGGTGCAGAGCTTCTATATGAATGCTGATACCAATCCCTGATGTCCCAAATGATGAGAGAATCTACATGCAAATTTCCTCACCCTCCTTGGGAGGGATGGAAATGGAGATATAAACAGTTTCCATGTCGCCAGGGACAAGAGAAAGGATTTAATTCATTTTCAGCCACTTTTGACAAACCTGGTGTCTTCCTCCAGTGGACAGGAAAGCCATGGGAGGGCTGATCTCTGACGATTTACTATCATCAAGGATAGTAAATAAAAGGAATAATGAAAGCAGCCGGCCCCAGTTCCCAGCCTCCCCTGCCAGCAGGCTTAGCAAGGAGGTCAGGCAGGCCACCCCTTGGGAGCTGGTACAGGGTGTTGTTGCTAGAGGGAGCGCAAGGTGAGCTGGCAGGAGCAGTGTTTGGGAGAAGCTACACAGTCCCATGTGGACACCATACCATGTGGATACTCTGTGGACAGAGGGCTTTAGTCTCTGGGGCTGCCAGGGCAGCAGTTCCAGCTAGCAACACAGACCCTTATTGCACGGTATCACAACCACAGCTTGATGTCCAGCTGCCAGGTGGAGCCTGCAGTTTGAAAAAAAACCCCACAAAACCAACCAACTTTGGGCAGAAAATAAATCTCAGTGACAGGGAATAAATAGAGAGCACCGAGTCGCTGTTTTTTAATAGACTTTTTTTTCCTCCGGGCGGCGACTGCACTGAAAACCTTCGAAAAGGAGGTTTTCTGTCAGGGTGACCCCTGCACGGCCCCTGTTCCCCAGCCCGGCCGGAGCCGGGGCCGGGGCTGCGCGCCGGCAGCTCGCGGGAGGGACCGTCGGGGGGCAGCCGCATCAAGCGCTTGGGAAGATGCGCTCCCGGAAAACCTTCCAGCATCCTCCTCCCGCCCAGCAGCGTTCTTCAGCACCCGGCTTCTTTCCAAATCCCAGTCGTATCGGGCTGCGTGGCGGTGACACTTTAACATGCAGCATATGCATCTCATTTCCCTACTTGCTGGGCTATTTGTAAACCTAATTTAAGGGAAATCTCTCCCTACTCTTACCGTTTTGCATAGCTCCAAAGGATAGGGCGGGGAGAGGAAAAATAAAATCAAGATAGTTGCCAGCAATGCACCTTTTTTTCCCTCCCCTTCTGGTAAAACAGCTTTGTAATCATTCATTTGGTGCAGAGGAAGGACCTGGCACCCTTCATTCCTATAACCTTGGGTGCAACCTTCATGTCTTCCAAGGCCAGTGTCAGAGGAGCAATCTGCTAGGTTTCCTGGGAAGGACTGAAGGAGTCTGCGTGGCAGATGCACTTCTAGCTGGGATCCATCACCCTCCCGCTTTCTCAGGGAGAAGGGCCTGCCTGGGTGAGGGGCTGTGCTGAGCAACTCCAAGTCTGGGAGCTGTCCTGACCCTGGCAATGGGCAGGACACAGGGGAAAGCAGTGGGATTTTTGAGCGAGTTCGCTATATCTTGCAATTAAAAAATGTCATGTGTTTTGTTTGCAGATTAGTTTGGTTTGTTTATTTTGACAAGACTCATAGCTATGGCCCCGCCTCAAGGTGTCCCAGCAAGTAAAACCCATGAAATTTGATTAAATTTTGAAAGGTAAAGTATATCACCTCCAGAACTTCCTACTGAAGTAGTTCTACCAGCTACAGGCTTTTCCCTCCTATTCTTCCCTGCCGCAATACAGCTTTGCCGTTCACTGTTTAACAGCTGTTGCTGCAAACCAAAAGGGGGTTTCATCTCCATCCTAGGTGAAGTACTGCTTATTTTTTTTTTACTTTGTTGTTCTGTTTGTTTGTTTCCTTCTTATCCTGATAAAAGTGGTAGAAACTTTTAAAGATAGAAAAAGGCCATGGCAGTTGTTCCAAGGAGTCTAGAGTCTGCTCTCCTGAAGGATGCGAGAAGGCTAACAGTAAGATGAATGAGTGGGCGCATTTCATGTGTGCCTTTGTAGTTTCCTGTTCAGTAGCGTCTGTGTGTTTAGAGGAGCAGAGGAATCAGAGGAATTCTGGATTTGCTCACGGGTGTTTGAGAGAAGACCTTGGAAAGCCAAATCTCATCAGGGATACATCTTTGGTCACAGGACCCTTTTGGAAGAGGTGAGAGTGACAACTCAAGAGGCTTCAGCAAAGCTGCTACTAGAAAGCTGAGTGAAGAAACGTGCGAAGAAGTGGGTTGGAAGATGAATTCGCAAGGTGAGGGCAAAACGCTTCAAATGGAGAGCAAAGGGGAAAGAGAACTGGTGAAGAAAGGGCTCGGAGGTGTTTTGAGCAAAAGGTGTTGGAGAGGGTGATGGCAGCAGTGTTGAATAGACTGAGGCTCAGCATGTTTCATGGTCAAAGCTCATGGTAGTACGGGTCTAGAGAAGGTTTTGTTATCTTGCATACATTCTGAAGGCTCTGTAACAGGGCTTTTCTTACACAAAGAATGCACATACCTTTCATATGGCATCTTGGAGACATGTATAACTATTACTCAGCCTGTCCTAGACTTCTTTCATCACTGTCTGGCAAAAAAAGAAAGATGGCAAAAAGTTCATAGGAAATATCCGTGAAATATTTTCACAGCAAATGCCTGCTTTACCTGGGAAGGAATTAAAATACTTTTAGGCACAAAATGAAAAGCTTTTAGGTTTGGCAGTTGTTTACTGGGTTTGTTTCTTTGTTTGTTTGTTTCATTTTTTATCCTCCCTGTCCCAACCACCTTTCACAGTTTCTTCTGGCTTTGGATTTCTTACAATAAAGTCAACATTTTCTCCCACTGGGGACATTTACTATTGTCTCCTAGCTACCCGTGCATTTTTTCTGAAATCTCAACTGAGAGGCCTTTGGAGTTGCTTCTCCATGGTGAAATAGCTATATGGAGGCTCAGAAATAAGAAAGGAAACCTTACAGTTAGCAACGTTGCATTGGGCTATGAAAACTCTTCCTAAGGGCAGAGCAGTGATGCTGAGAGACACACATAGCCTCTGTTCTTACCTGCCTGAGACTTTCAGGGTGTCGCTGCCCTGACATGCTGTTGATGGAAAAGCAGGATCTGTAAGTGCAGCTGGGTGGCTCTTCAGAACCCTCGTGTGAGTAGCAGCTGGATTTAGCAGTACTGGCAGCAGCAGGGACTGCAACACAGTGATCTGATGTGAAGAACATCTGCTGGAGACAGATAACAGGACGAGAGAAGCCTGCAGGCTTGTTGAATGGTAACTCAAACTTCAAACTAGTGTTTACAACACATTATGCTCTACTTCATCCACTTTCTTCTCTAGAGAGGCGAAGGATGCTTACAAACACCCTGGAAACATGCTGAATGGATTAACCCCCTGGAAAGCAGGTTGTCAAGAGGGAGCCAGGTCTGGCTGTGACTCAAAACTCACTCATGTTACTTCATTATGGGAATATTGAGTAAGGAGAAAGCATCCATCTTTCTTGGGTTACAGCAGAACAGATATCCTTGTGCCACACAAGGAGATGCTGCATGTAGATATATCCATCTTCTCGATCACGTCTGGTGGTCACCCTTCAGGGAAGAGTGAGGACATCAACTCTGACACTTTACAACCGTCCAGTGGAGTATTCCCATCCTGTCTTTATACAGAACAATTTCAACTGGGAATCGCTTTGCTCCTTTTCCAGCCCATTGTGTTGATGTGGGCAGCCTAACCCACCCAGTTAGACGAAATAGGCTGAATCCTACCAGGACTGAGTGAACAGAGGGAGAAATTCACTAGGAATATGGGTTCATATTTGAAAGTGAATTTTCATTCAGAGCAGAGACACGTCCACATGACTGCTGTAGCTAAACCAACCAAGCATTGAATTGAGGCTATTCATAACAAACTGTCCATGAATGGCCAGCAGGGCAAAAACTATCTGCAGGAGAAATTCATGGGCAATTTTGACTAATGAATGAATTTGGGAATTTGGCTTTCGGTTTGCAGACAGTTCACAAATAGAAAAAAAAAGACCATATGAAACTTATTGAATAAATGATTTATAGTGAAATATTTGTTCAGCTCTAATCTCTGTAACGTGTATAGTTTATGGTGTTAGAAAGCACTTTAGGATTAGCTGTGGGAGCTATATGTCAATGAATAGACTGTGAAAAACTATTCCTGTCTGGACAACTATGTGGAGAAGTGTTAATGTCACCTGCCGCAGAGGGAGCCTGGTAAAGGGCTTGTGCTTGGGAAAGGACTGTTCAACTCCAGCAGTGCCCTTGGGGTTTTCAGAGCAGAAAAGGCCTGCTGAAGGCCTGAAATCAGCCCTCTTTGCTGATGGCAGTAATTGAGGACAAAAAGGGTGAATACTAGGGCTTATGCATGGGAAGGTTTGGCAGCCATTTGTGAGAGTTGTTTTGCTTCTGCAGTGATACTCACTGAGAGACCGAGATGTGATCGATTTTCACCAAGGCTGTAAGAAACATAACTCAAACCTTGTTATCTAACAAGGGTACTTATATATTCGAGGCGCTAAATGTTCATCTGCCTGGAAGTGCCTCGCAGCTAGGCACAGCATGCCTTTATGCCTCTACTCCGTGGCATTTTACATGGTGCTAATACTAACAAGTCCTGGGATAACAGTAACTCCACCTTGAGTTAATATGTTTTCAGCTTCATGTGGAGATGTCCCTAACCACCCTCTTTGGTGGTCATCTAGATGCTGTTCCACACAACACTGCCCCACTTTGAGAGCAGCTTGTCCCTTCTGTGTATGTCCTCTCCTGCCACTGGGTCACTTTGGCTGGCTCCTATCCATATATCCAAATGCTTATGGAGCAGCCTTGGCTGCCTGTTTTCCCTGGCAACTAGTATAGCGTGGGACCAGCTCAATGCTTCTACATGACATCAGCAACAGAAACTGTTCCATACCACTCATTTTCAGCAGCAGGAACTGGCTTCACTCTGGCAAAGCTGGGAGTGGAGCTGACTTCTAAAGCTTAGCCGACACTGAATCTAAGGAAAGGAGCCGACACTGAATCCAAGGTAACTCAGAAAATGATGACCCAGAATGAAACTGAAAATGCTCCTGTTCTGTGCTGGAAAGCCTGGGCAGCACTTCTGCAAGCCCTCTCAAGTAGTGCAATGAAGAGTTTTTGCAAAGCCCATCCTGCTTTTGTGCTTTCCCCCCAAATGCACTGAAAGCGTCTAAGCTGGGAGGAGATACCTGCTGCACGCAGCCATTGCGTGAAGGATGGCTATAGGAGCAGCTTGCCTCTGAGCACGGTGGAGATTAATAACAAATATGGCACAGCATTCCATTACAAGTGTCTACGGGGTGTTAACTGCATTACGTGGATACTGCTTTGTGCTGCTCCTCTGTTTCTCACAATATTACAGAAGATGCATCTCAACCTTCCTTCCCTTACAATTGCTGGCCGTAGCTGCCTCCATGTCCCAGCTGAGTTACTACTCCCTGCTCGCTCTTCCACCCTTTCATCTACACACTGCAGCTCACTTGCCACATCTCCTCCCTGGCCTGCGCCAGATGTTGGCCTCATGAGAGGGTTAACTAACCACTGTGTTGCATAGCAGACTTGTTTATGGCAGCAGCAGAAATAGAAACAAAGACAGCAAGGGCAAAGGTACATTGGGCTAATACTGTTGTTCATCTCTGCTTTCAGGGATGTTGATATTTCAGGAAATAAATGTCCCAGATTGGACTATGAAGACATTTGCAAATGCATAAAGATTTTAAAATATTACAAGGCATTTGACTTTAGAGTAATTACTGTTGAATTCTATTAATGTTGCAGTATGTTTCAGATGTCAAAACAAGAGAACTTACAGCAAGGAGAGTACTTTATTTCAGTACAAACCATGCATAAGCAAAGTGACTTTCCTGGAAGTGCCCATCTTGCAAAAATTTTGCTTACAATTCTGACTCATCTAGAGGGATAGGGACTGGAGAAAACTATCCTGAAGCCACCATGGGGAATTCTCAGGTTAAGTATGAACTTAATAACATTTTTCTCTCTTTTCATAACTCATTTTCATTATTGAAAATCTATGTTTTTAAGTAAACATATTCTTTTATCCTTAAAACTTACCTGGTGATAAAGCAAATTTCTGAACAACAGGACACACATTCAGACACAACAATCATTTAAGGCTGCTTTGCCGTTTTTTAAGCTTGGGCTGGCAAACCCTTGTTTCACCTACTGTCCAGTGTGTGGCACTGCAAAGTCATGGGGAGGACCAGTTCTGTGCTACAAGGAGCCCGGCCTAGGAAGGCGGTGCAGGCTGTTGCGTTGAGAAGAGGCAAGAATTGTCATGAACATCTTTGGGAAGCAACGAAAGAGTAATAGAAGAGAAATCAAGAGAAAATAATCCAGTGAAAACATGGTGCTGGCTTAGGAGCAGTAGAAATGCTGTGAAACCACAGCATTTCCACTCACAGAAGTATGTGGGCATGCCTTCTTAATTCTTTTTTTTCCCCCAGAACTACTCTTAAAGAAAGCAGGAGCCTGAACAGTGAGTCCAGAGGACAGGAATGAGAGTAATCAGTGTTCTGACAAATATGACCTATGAAAAAAGATTGAGTGAATTTGGGTTAATTAGCCCACAGAAAAGAAGGCTGAAGGGGGAAAGTGGTAACAATCTTCCAGTATATAAAAGGCTGCTGCAAGGAAAAAGACAATAAACTGTTCTTCTCATCTGTGGTGGATAGGACAAGAAATAATGGGCTTAAATTGCAGCAAGGAAGATTCAGGCTGGAAATAAAATGGCCGTGGTAGCGAAGGACCAAAATGGATTGCCTGGGGAGAGTGTGGAGACTCCATCACCAGAAAGCTTTTTAAGAGCAGATTAGGAGGCCATTTGCCAGGTGTGGCTTAGTTCTACTTCATCTTAGCTCATAGCAAGGGATGAGCTACATGGTTTCCTGAAATTCCTCCATGCCTTTTGTCTCTGCGATTCCAGATGTGCCTGGGATTCAATCAACCCCATACACAGGTTGGAGCACTGGTGTCAAAAGCAAGAAGAATGATCCAGTCACACAAGAGGTGGTAAGAAGGTTGATTCAGCACTCCCTTGGCCTGTGCTGAGTAACACTCTCTAACGCCTGCTGAAAATATGCTCAGGTGGGTTCTTTTCAGTTGTCGTGGGACATAGGTGTTAGGGGGAGGGCTGGAAACAAGGAAGGTTGAAACAAGAGACATCCTGTCACGTTTATTTTTCAGGAATAGATGGAGATGGTTCAAGATCAACCTGGTCTAGTGCAAGGTGTCCCTGCCCATGGCAGAGGGTTTGGAACTAGATGATCTTTAAGGTCCCTTCCAACCCTAACCATTCTATGATTCTATGATTCTATAAGATAGTTTGGTCAAACTAAGGTGTTAAAATCATGGTCAAGCTTCAAACTGTTTTTCAGATTCGTTCTTTAAACCTTCTTTGTCCTGATCCCTGTTACTGCTGCAGTGATTCCTGAAAGTCCTTTAGCCCATGCTGGTTTCATCTGTTCTTGGTCTTTCTCCTTTTAAGCCCAGAGGAATGAACCCATCAGTTCATCTGAAAGCCACACGATTCTTCCTCCTCTTTCACCCTCCCTCTGCCCTTTCAGCCTGCCACACAGCTCTGTTCTTAGCCACTCTGTGGCTGCTGTGTATTCATGCCCCAGCCATTGCCTTTCTCCTCAGAGGACGTGGGCTGGGCATCTCTGACCCTTTCTTTGGCCATATGGTGACACCATCTCTGCTTTTGTCATTTCATAACGTTCAGGGAATGTTCGCTTTCTGCTCCCTTCCAGCCCCCAAGGTCTCTCCTGTGCTGTCCCAGATGTTATGCAAAATACAGCAGGCATTTATCACACCAGGCATGTTTGGATGATTTATAAGGCAGTACCACCTGCCCTTCAGTCTCCCAGAAACACGTGCTGCTGACATTCTACAAGGAAATGCTTGTTCCTCCAGTCTGAAGGCCCAGTGACAGGCTCTGCAAACCAGGTGGGCTGGCTTTCCTGCACCCGAAAGAAGAATTGTAAAGGAGGGAAGGAAGCAAACAAGGAGTTTGCTGAAGCTTGTTACAGCAGCCCAGCCCCTGTTCCCAATGCTCCTGAAATCATGAGCTTTGATTCCCAGACCTTGTCATGCTGAGGTACAGATCACACGCGCTTTCCTGGCTGCTGCTGTGCCAGGCGAAGGGTGCACTGTCCAGCTCTCTGGCATGGCCCTGGGGTATGTTTCTTTTCATACCTACCTCCCGAGGTGTTTTACTTTGTCAGAATACCACAGCTTGTCTTAGCCAGGTGAACTAGGTTAGCAGTGACTTGCTGTTAAAACTAAGCCATCTCCTTCTGCCTGAAATAGGGAAGGAATTGGTTGCAGGAGCATCTCCGTCAGCAGACCTGACCAAGCAATAAGGTCTTTTTTGGCTGCAGCTGGAAGAGGGCATGGCATCCAGTCCTGATATTTGTGATTGTAGATGTGTCACCAAACCCATGCAGAGAGCTATGAAGCCTTATATTATTGTAAATAAGTCCAATAATGTTTTGACCTGATGCATGAGGAACAGAAAATAAGGATAGAGGACTGTTAGGCTGTCTCTGGGAGCATCTGTGCAAAACTATCAACAGCCTTGGTGAGACATATTTCAATTTTTCCCACAGGGACCTCTAAAGGGAAATTTCCACTGGCTTCCTGAAGAGACAGGGCTGGTCATCCCTGACCTGTAGAGCTGCCTTATTGCTGTAGTCACAATTATTTCAGGTGAGAAGAAATGTCCTGCCAAGAAAAGCCAATGCCAGTTAGTGTCTAGCGGAAGTAAGTGGTACATCATGCTTCTCACTTATACTGCTGTGCTATTGAAAGCCTAATGAAAACTCAAATCCAAATCTTCTCACTTTGTGGTTCCTCTTGCTTCTATGCCATCACAGCCACATTTTGCCTCTTCTGATCACAGCGTATCTGTCTGCATGGCCTCTATTTTATCAGACAATGTTTTGAAAATGATGCTGGAAACATTCATGATGTCATAGGAGATGAAAACTGGGAGTTTGTTACCTCAATCCCTGCTCCAGCCCCACATTTCTTGTGTTATCTGATGTGAAATTTAATGTGTATTAGACCAAGGAGTGTAGAGCAGAGCAAAGCAGAATCTTATACCATGGCATGATCCCTTAAAATGTTTGAAGGTTAGCATGAGGGAAGATGGAGCCCACACATACAGTGAAGTCAGCCTCGACAAGCAGTGTGCGTGCACTTCAGGTCAGGATATTTTAGTAATGCAAATGAATAACAGGTACAGCTTCAGAGTAGGTTTCCTGTGAGCATAAGAATAAACCCTAAAGGAGAGGAAAGTAGGTGTAGAAAAGGAATAACTCTCTCCCAAAACAATTGTGTTCCCTTGTCTTGATGCTAGGCCAGAGGAGACTGAAGGTTAGAAACAGGTGAAAAGGTAAATTCTCCCAGTAGGAGACAGTGAGCACTTCTGAGGAGACAGCAGGTTACGACGACAACCCTGCCAGCGTATGCGGAACGTAATCTGGGTTTGGGGAGATGGGCAAAGATGCAGACCCCATCCTGCAAGTGTGGGCTGCAAGACACACTGAGGCCTGGAGACCTATGAAGAAAGCCCTGCACAAACGTGGTCTCAATAATGACCTTTGACCTCTGCTCTCTGCCTCTTCTGTACACACACCTAATTTCACATTTTACACAAGCATTTTTTGTCCACCACTCCCTACTGAGTAAAACAACAAATGTTCAAAGAATGCGCCTTCTCCCTCTGCCTGAGGTGGGTGAATGCTGTGCCCTTGGTTCCCTTACGTGCCAAGCCCAGACCATTTGGTTCCACTGCATTCAGCAGCTGGTGGTGGTTTGCCAGGCTCTGGAGTGGGCTAAACCTGGGCTCCCCAGCTCTGCCTAGCGAAGCCTTCTTTACACACAGCGATGTCCCCTTCTCGCAGCTGCTGTATTTTTTCCCTGCTTTCAGATAGCATTATTCTGAGCTCTGCCATCACGGCATTTTACAACAAACACCCATCTGCAGTATTTCCTTAACGATAAGAAATGTTAGTTTTCAGTCCCTCAGTTTTCTGTCAAGCATAACAATGCCTCTTCCTCTAGAGCAAAGCGCTGGAGGCGTTGTGTATTATTACCGCAGCTTTGTGTTTCTGGAGGCGGATGTTTGGTTAGACTCTCCGGTGATACAGGTCTGCCAGGTATCCCTTAGCTGTCATCAGAATTTATAAAGCAAAAACCCACCTGACCCCTAGTGACAGGCTACTGAGACAGGAAACCTCTGTTAGTCCACAGAAACCAAGTAAATAGGGTTGGAAAAACCTCCAGAGTCCACTGCTGTACCAGAGAATGATTGTCTCCCAGACAGCTCCACATGAGCGAAGCAACAGGCTTTCCTCAGGGAGACAGGTCAGCATCTCCATTATTGAGTGTGCCCATCAGAGGCTAAATCTCCACCCTTTTAATTTCACCCTATTCTTCATAGCTGTAAGACCTTTATTCCTCCCAGGACAATTATTCTTCCATCAAATACTTGTAGCAGGTTAAGTGTGCTCCTCTGGGTATAGCTAGGCAGCTATACATATTTAGCTCTCTTTCCCCCTCCCCAGGAATCAATTTCCCCAGCCCTTTAATCATGTTCACAGCTCTTCTCTGAATCTGTACGGTTGCTGGTATTTTGCATTGGTTCCCATTCATCTCTGGGCTTTTTGACGAGCTGTGAGGCTTCATCTTTGCCTTTTTTCTACCAAAAGAGAGGCAGTCTAGCAAAGCTGGTAACACTCTGAGCTAACAGCCTCCTGTGACTATGATTTTCTGCCTCCCTAAACTGCTGGATGATCTTGGAGGTCAGTTGCTTGTTGCATTCTTTCTCACTGGGTGAACCGAGGCAACAGCGGTTCCCTCTCCTGTGAAGTGTTTGGAGAGCTATGTGTGCAAACATGATAGAAACACTAAACAGTGCAGCTGCTGTTGCTGCCTAGAGGAGTGGCTAACACTGGGAGAGTCTGCCACATTCTCGGTCAGGGCCACCCGACCTCCCTCACACACCCATAGAGAGGCGTTTGTGTTCACTGGCGTCTGTCTCTGCTGTGCAGCTCGTGTCCCTGAGCTCCCCAAGTCTCAAAGGGAAAAAGACAGCTTGAACTTGAGCTGGGGGCCATCATGTTGCTTAACAATTTCACCTCCCACCAATTCTTCCTTGTCAGTGAGGGACCAGGACATTAACTCTCAATAAATTAAGTCATTATATTGGGTTTTAAACTTTTTGTAATATTTCACTGTTGAGTTTTCTAACAGAATCAAGACACCCTTTGGCAGCTATTTCTTCTTACTTACCCTGGTGTTTGATCACTACAGGAGCAGTTTGGTTTCTCCCAGGATCTTGGATGCCAGCAAAGAGCTCTGTTCACCTTTCTTCCCTGCCATCCCACCATTTCTTGGCCTCAGAACAGCAGCTCTGATTTCACCTTGACCAAGCTGCAGAGCATTAAGAGCTGTGGTCTCCTGGCACTGTGGCTTGGGCCAAAGTGGATACCACAGTGGGCATGAGGTAGCAGATTTCTGTTAATGAGCCTCCTGGTGCCAGTGGGGAGAGCATGGATTCCCCCTGGACAGGACCTGAAGGAAAAGAGAAAGCAGCTGAGAGCTGGGTGACTGGTTTGCCAGGTATGTCCAGCAAACACTGCTGGCTGCCCAGCTGTAGGACTCCAAGCCTACTTACTAGAGGCATCCTATCAAGGCTGATATGTGTCTGCCTGGCTGGAGAGGCAAATACCCATAGTCTGATGGCTCAGGCAAAAAGCTGAGCAACACCTGCCTGGACAGTGCTGCCACCTGGACAGGAGGAGTATCCTCACTTCGTGTCTTCTGCAGATGCTCACAGAGCATGGCCTGTGACTGATGTCTGCTGCTTTCCATCGCAGGATGGTGGTAGGTTGCTGAGCAGGGAAGTGGCTGCACAGTGCACCTGTCTGAGACATGCAAGTGGTGGGGCACATGAAGTTATGGAGACCAAGCAAAGGGACATGGGTGCTTGAGAGCCAGGCCTGAGGGTGCTTTTTAGAAAGGGAACTCCAAATATTTTCTTCTGTTCGGCACAGGCCATGTCCCTTTGCCAGGGAGTGCAGAAGCTGCTTTGCTAGAGACATGAGCAACTCGGGGAAAAATTATCACTTGTTTTCCTATTTAGGCAAACGTGCTTTCTCGTAACAATAAAGCAGGAGGCAGCATCTCTTGGCAAACAAAGTGACATTAAAAGCATTTGCTGGAAATGCTATCCACTTTGTTCCCGAAAAATGTCCAGAGAGAGAATGGCAGAGGACTCAGTTGTGCAGCAGAGGCCCAGCTACTGTAATTTGAAGTTTGGGAGGGGAAGTACCAGAGTGGTGGTGGAGACCCTCTACTGGGACCTAGGAGTTTTCTCCTCCAGGAAGTTTCTCATATTAAACCTACTAATCACTTGATGCCATCAGGCATAATCCAAAGACAGAAAATATGTGCTTCCAAAGTATGTTTAGAAGCTACTGGGATACGTCATCTCTGGCGGGGGTATGATTCACCAGCACTGGAGAAGAAAACCACAAGGGAAATCATCCCTAGCATAGAGATGAATCCAGGAATAGAGCCCAGCAATCTTCCTTTGAACACATTGGCTGCTCCGTACCCATGGGATAAAGGCAGCAGATACTTTACAGAAGTTGTCCTGCGATGAACTGAACTCCTTCAGGAGATAAGGCATGTCTCTCATGCCACCGACCTCTCCTTAAAGTGCAAGCGTTCCTCCACAGAAGAAATAAAAGTGCAGTAGACCTTGATATACAAGCCTCAAACCCTGCTGAAACCAAAAGCATGAAGTTTTGTGTATGGCAAGAGGAAGACCACAAACCAAAAGTGAATCCTCCTGTTTCACATACTCCTTGGAAAGCTGTCAGTTGTGATGGTACTTAGGGCGATCGTGAAAAGCAGTCAATGCAACTAACTTTGCCTACTGTCTAACTAGACTTTCTGCATGAACTCAGGACCTGGCTCATTTTACTGCTGTTCGTCAGTGGACTGTCAACAGAACCTTCTCCTACACTGGATACTGTGGGACTGTGCCCTAGTTTGAGAGGGCACTGTATGTGCTGTGGGTATCCTCAGCTCCCGGCTCATCTTCCCTTGTGAAGTAGCTGTGCTCTTGTTGCCTCCTGATTGCAAGAGAGTGACCTCCGCTTGGAGGAAAAAGCACAGAAAAAGTGGCATATTTTGTTGGCTTCCTCAGCAACTGTTGACCTCCATAAAAAGTTATTTCATAGAATCATAGAATAGTTTGGGTTGGAAGAGACCTTAAAGATCATCCAGTTCCAACCCTCCTGCCATGGACAGGAACACCTTCCACTAGACCAGGTTGCTCAAAGCTTCATCCATCCAGCCAACCGTATCCTGGGCTGTATCGGAGGCGTGGCCAGCAGGTCGAGGGAGGGGATTCTCCCCCTCTGCTCTGCTCTTGTGAGACCCCACCTGGAGTGTTGCGTCCAGCTGTGGAGCCCTCAGCATAAGAAGGATATCGACTGGTTGGAGTGAGTCCAGAGGAGGCCGCGAAGATGCTCCAAGGGCTGGAGCACCTCTGCTATGGGGACAGGCTGGGAGAGTTGGGGGTGTTCAGCCTGGGGAAGAGAAGGCTCCAGGGAGACCTTATAGCACCTTCCAGTGCCTGAAGGGGCTGACAAGAAAGCTGGTAGGGAGGGACTTTTTACAAGGGCCTGTAGTGACAAGACAAGGGTTAACGGGTTAAAATTGAAAAAGGGTAGATCTAGATTGGATGTAAGGAAGAAGTTCTTCCTGGAGAGGGTGGTGAGACACTGGAACAGGTTGCCCAGAGAAGCTGTGGATGCCCCATCCCTGGAAGTGTTCAAGGTCAGGCCAGTGGAAGGGGTCC
>NW_010258366.1:22257-47076 GCF_000690775.1 Eurypyga helias
CCTGCCCATGGCAGGGGGGTTGGAACTAGATGATCTTTAAGGTCCCTTCCAACCCAAACCATTCTGTGATTCTATGAAGCATATATGTGAGTACTAAAATGTGCAGGAAACCTGCATTGCCTGATCTGCATTTCTTTCTAAGAAGGAAAAGGACATACACTTTTACAGTGCCAATAACCTGTGGAACTCTCTGCCATGTGATAATTTTGGGATCAGAAGCCCAGCAGAATTCACAAAGGGAAGGGAAGTTGAAATAGCTGGTAAGAGCATACACAACTGCATTAGACAGGTTAAAAATCCAGCACAGATGCAAACCTTCACAGCTGAGGGTATCTGCTCACTAGTAACTGTTGGCATTAAGGAGGAAATTTCGCCTATTGACAGGTTGTTAATTGCATAATTGCACATGCTTTTCTGCAGCTTCTCATGCTGATCACAGCAGGAGCCGGGACCCTGCACTGCATGGCCTGCAGACATGATCCAGTCTAGCAGTTGCTTTGCTTATTTCCTCATTTTCTGAGACTCCCAGAAACTAATGGCAGGGGATGCATTCAGAATATAGTAAGTGAGGCAGCAGCCGTTTAGTGGGAGGTGAAATTATTTGTACAGTGACGTGTTGACAGATGTGTGAATTGTACACAAACACAATACATGAAGCTGTGCAGCGAAGAAGCGAGTGGTAGACACTTCTAAACACGGTCTTCCTTGCTGTGGTGTTCTCAGTCCTGTTGCTTATTTTCCACCTCCAATCTTAACAATAAAACTCAACAATCTGTAAAGCGCTGTAAAAAGTATCGCTGGGTTCTGGTGTAAGTTGCAAACCTGCTCTTTTGCTGGCTCTTCAAGGTTGCTGTAAGTGCAGGGTGGAGTGGGGACCTCTGTCCATGGCTGGGAAGCTCGAAGGTGCTCAGGGCTGTGTGAGGAATGTGCTGTGCACGACTAAAGAAGATAAGGAGAAGTGAGGACTTGAGGAACAAGTATTGGGTCACTGTCAGAGCCAGGACAAGAAACTGAGTTTTTGGTGACATTGCATATGCTCCATGAGATCTTTGTACCCGAGTCCTAGAGGAGTGTAAATGAAAGGAGCAGGAGGATTATCTCTGTAGAGACAAAGGAACAAGTTTCTTCAGTCTTTCCTTTCTAGGCTAAAAGAGGAATGGTAGAAGAAAATGTGCTTTCTAGAATTTTCCTTGAGACAGTGGCAAGTCCTAGAAGGAATATTACTTTAACTTTTCCGCTCTTGTCTTCTGATGCAGCAACAGAATGTCCCCATAATGCCCCATCTTGCGTGTATTTGTATTGTACTCATATTTCCCAGCCATGTCTCAAATGGGATACAGAGAAGGAAAGTAGAACTTGCCCTGAAAGTGTCACCCCTAATTAATATCCTCCAAGGCAGCTCTCCAATTAGTATGCAGATCTGGTTTCAGTGCAGCTTGTTAATGGGCTCACTCCTCAGAGAATGGTAATTAGGTATGACACTGATATACTGTGGTGTTACAGGAACCTGCCACAAGGCTAGATCCATGGGACAGGTAAGTGGCAGCCGCCATACCAGGAGAACAGGTCCTGCTGCTTGGGCAGATCTGAGGAAGAAATTTTTTATGGTGAGGGTGGTGAGATGTAGGAGCTAGTTGCCCAGAGAGGTTGTAATGTCCCATTCTTGGAAAAATTCAAGTCATATTGGACACTGCTGTGATCAACCTGATTTACTCGAAGATGTCCCTGCTGATTGCACAGGGGTTTGACTAGATGACCTTTAAAGGTCCCTTCCAACCTAAACCATTCCCTGATTCTAAATCCATTTTGGGTGAGAAGAGAGTGAAGCAAGAAGGGGTAATCTGACGTGGTGAAAGAAAGAAGCCCAGTTTGTGATCACAGATCTAGTTGGCAAACTGGGTGAGCAAAAGAACATCAGTAGCTCCATGTTCTGTGTTCTCCACACCTGTATCTGCTCATCCCCTTCATTCATGTGCTACCGCACCTCTTCCTCACAGAAGTATTCTGAAGTTGGTCGGCCCAGCTCTGAAAAAATATATCAGTTCTGGCCTGTAGTATTCTTATAGTCTACTGTTTCTTGTCTTTTCATGACCAAAGAGTGTATATATTTATTTGATAGTTTTGTGACGGTAAGGGACAGAATCATTCTGCAGAAGCAGATTATTATTTCTATGGAAACATTCCTTGCCAAACCTTTAATGTCTCTTACTGGCTGCTTCTGCTTGGACATAATCTGAAATATTGGACATATTGCAAAATACTTGGGGGGGTGAATCCAGAAAAAAATCCTCCAGGGTTCCCACAGTACTAGGCTCATGGAATAAGAGGAGACAAACTTCTTTTTTTCCAAGAAGTCCAAACAAAATTCTGGATTCCAACACGCTGAACCCTCAAGTGTGTGAAATCAAGAGTCTCTTTGAATCTGTGAGTCAGCATTGACTTGAATAAATCTTTTTGTTTGGGCATCTCTCTTCAGCTTCCTGGAGTTGTCTGTATGTGTGGCTGCTGTATTGGTGTCACCACGAAGACTGCCAGGCTCATCTCTTGCAGCAGTCCATCATGACCATGGCCTCAGATGTAGAGTATGTTATCCTCCATGACTACTATGATCCTCTGAGTCTTTAGGCACCCTTGCATTCTCTGTGTGCTGTAGTCTCCTCTTTTCCCTGCCACACAGAAGCCGACAGTTCATCAGGCAGAAGCCTGCCCCTCTGTCTTCTATCCAGGACTACTGGTTCTGGCCCAGAGAAATCCCTGGTGCAAGTTGTCAGTCAGTTCCCACAGAGAAGCCTTGCTGTTTGTTGGATGAAGTTTTTCGGTGACGCTGTATACCTGTGCGTGAAGTGATGGTGATTCACCATGGCAGTTGATGACAATATAGCTCTTATCTAAGGAACATGAAGGAGGCAGGCAGGCAGTGTGTAGCATTAAAGCCAGAGATCTCCATCTGATCAAGACCTGGATATTTTTCCCCCAGTACCATTTTCCACATGGTCATGACCTGAACATGTTTCTTTTCCCCCACATTAGTCAAACCTTTCTAAGCAGCAAATGAGAGGAGCTTCTGGAAGCTGGAAGTCGTCTAGGTGGAAATAATCCGCTGTTAAAAGCCTAAGACTTAGAGTTTGCTTAGCAGATTGTTCAGAAAACAGTCGATGAGAGGTCTGAGCCCAGGAAAGTTAGGGGTTGAAAAGAAGCTGCATTAAGGAGTGAGCTTTACAAAGCATGTACTCCCTTTACAGCTGAGGTACGTTAAGGCCAAACAACATGGAGCCGAGTAGGTGAACCATCTGGTTCCCCTGGGGTTATTCAGGATTTCTCAGCAGTGGGAGTCACTACTTGAAATGTGCCTGCAAACGAGGTTTGGGTTGCTTACATGTGAATTCCCTTTGTCTCCTGAATGATACATAGTGAAATGCTGATGTTTTTTCTGCTCTTTTATCTTTACTTCAAAAATATCAGAGCTATGAGGCTGAGCTTTCTGAAATTTTCTGAACTAATTAAAAGGTCCCTTTCCCCATTTAAGTCTTAGTAAAGGTTCCCTACCCCTCTCACTAAACAAGCTACTCGAGTAAGTTAAGTTTCTGAAATGCTAGGATGTTCAACTCTGCTACAGCAAACTATCTAGATTAGTGTTCAAGTCCTAAATAACTGGCTTAATTTTAACATCCAGGGCTGATCACTATCCCTGATGCTTAGTGAAGAATCAGGCACAGCCAGAGCAGTAGCTCTGTGTCCTCGGAATCCTATTCTTGTCAATATGTCTTGGAGCGAATGAGTGCAGAGCAGCTAAGACTCCAATCCCGCACTGGTATCTCCAAAACAAATAACATTAAGACAGATGCTTGGTCTAAGTGCACAACCTTTCCGTTTCCCTGAGGAATGGGTAGACACCACAGCACTTGTCAGGCTGGGTACTTTGTAGCCATGAAGTCTTGTTATCTAGCTTAGCCTGGATGGGACAGGATCAGAGACCTGTCCATGTCCCCTCATGTCCTCTGACTATGTCCTTGAACCTTGCTATCCCTAAAACCTTTTCCCAAGTCTCTTGTACAGATATTTGGAGGAATTTGAAATGCTAACCTGACCTTTTGTCCCCTTAACACATTTTCCCAAGACAATTTGGTGGAAGAGACATTTCAGTTGCCCTCGGATATTTCATAACTTTAAATATTTTATAACAAATTAAATGTTAATTGTGTGCTGTCCAGGGGAGAAAATCATTGTAGTATTCAATTAACATTTAATATATTGGCCATCAAATATTTAAATAGCTCCTATCCAATGGATGTATTTCTTCTGCATTATCCGTGTGGACCCCTGGCTTAGCTTTCCACAGAACTTTTCACCAAGATGCTAAAGCAGAATAACTTTAAAGGGTAGAGAAAAAAAATCACATTTCTGCCCATGGCGGGGTTTTTTATTTGCTTTTGAAGTTTTCCAGCACAATATAAAAGCTCTGGATACTAGCATGGGGGAAAAACAACAAGCTGATGGCCGCTGCAGTATTGCTTTACTGTTGTGCTAACTCACCCTGACGACAAGTCATGACATCTTTGAGAAGGTACCTAGAGACCTCTTAATTATACAGTTGCCTCCTTAAGTCACTTCAGTGCATCTTCATTGTGCTGTGCATCAAAATTGGCTTCTGTTCTCAGGGCTCTGCATGTCATGGCTCCTGCTTGTGTTTCTGATTTGGTTTGCTTTTACAGCTCCTCCCCTTGATCTGTCCTCAGTGATCACTTCTTTCAACTTCTGCCTTCACTGACAGGTTTGTCTTCTTTCCTGTCACTCTCATGTGCTTTTAATACTCTCCTATAAGGTCTCTTCATCAAGTTGCTATTTTATTCTAGAACTAGCAGACCTTCTCCCTGTTCCCTAAAAAGAAAGGAAAAAGTTCACTTGTTACAATAACAAAAGATATGTCCATGGGGAAGAGATGATAAAATCTCTGCTTGTAAAGCTTACACACATCAGAGATGGCATGTTAAATAACAGCAGGATGAGGCCAATTCTAGGGACCGAAGTGTAAGCATTAGTAAGCAAGACGTATATTAATCTTGTGAAGTCAGGTGTCTCAAAATAGAGACTGTGGGGCAGGCATTGCCTGGGGGAGATGTCTGTTGTGCTGGACTCACTTAGTGAAGGATTTTGGGGTTCTGGTGTTAAAGGGCTGGACATGAGTACCTTGGACATTGCTCAGGGACATCAGGAGACAAGCAGGAGGTTTGCCCCATGTCCTCTGGTTTGAGAGGCGTTTCATCTCAGTGGGCAGATAGCCATGCTTGGCAAATGTTGACCTTGGCACTCTGGCAGGGATCCCCTTGTGAAGCGGTGTTGAGTGGTGCTAGTGGGTGCAGGGAGCTGGGTTACAGCAGGAAAACTGCTATAGAACCCTTCAAATGGAAAATCCTGTCTGGATCCTGACAACAAGCCAATTGTATGGTCCTCACCAAGATCCCAGATATGTTTCCCGCATTCTTTGGAGAAATCTATTTATTATCAGGTTTTCAGTCTCTCTGTTCCCAGGTATGATGCATGTTTCTTATCTGGTTTTCAGTCTCTCTCTCTGTTCCCAGGTATGATGCATATGTTACCTGGCAGAGCTGAATGTGGTATATTGCTCCTTGTTGCAGAGCCCTCAGCAAAATGGATTAAGTAGATGTATATTGGTATACTCATTCCTGGTCTTATTTCAGTTTTGGGGTCTAGACATCAAAAGCTGAAAATGACAGAGTGAACTACAAGAAAGATTCAGGGTTGGGAATGTTCTCATCTGCAGAGAAAGCATTGACATTTCTATCTGTTTACCTTATCAAAGTGAAGGGTCTTGATTGTGGAATAAAGCCAAAGGGCGAAGAATTTGTCTGATTTAAGACAGCTCTTTAATCTAGTACTCAAAGGTGTGAACAGATCGGAGAGCTGGAGATGGAAGCTAAACAAACTGGGAGTGGAAATAAGGCACACCACTGCCAGAAGCAGGGGAATTCATCAGCACTCACGTCTTCAGTGCAGCCCTGGCAGCCTTCTACATGGGCTGCATGGTGTGAGCCAGGAGTTAGGGGTGTGATGCAGGAGCTGTTGGTGAAGGCTGTGCCCTGTCCTCTGCAGGAGGGCAGAGTAGCCCTGGTTGCTCTTAATGTCTGTATTCGGTTTACAAGTGATGATAGTCACAGTTCTCTGACCTTTCTTGTCTGCTCCTGTCATGGTAGGCAATCTTCAGGGTATGGAAGGGTTTTCTGATGGAACTTGGCATTTCTGAGGTACTCCAGTACTTTGTTTATTTCCTGCCAGCATTTGCCAGCTTTCTTGCTGGTCAGGTGTGCCACATAGCTTAACCAAATGGTACTTAATTTAGGCCATACCCACATGGTCATGTCTTTAGGCAGTTATGCTTGAGCTCTGTCATCCAGCACTATGAACCTGTGCCCCAATCCATGCTATGGGGCAGAGTATTCTCTGTGCTTATCTTGGCCCTGTCATGGCTGTGAGGTTGGCTCTCTTGACTTTTTACTGCTGTGCCTGCCTTCCCTTCCAGTGGCAGGAGGGATGCTGGGGAAGCAGAGTAGAATGCTGTGGGCTTCAGTCTCATTCCAAGATCTGGGACTGTAAAACACTGTTGTGTAAAACAGCTAATGTGAGGTTAACTCCCATTGCCCCTCCTTCTCTTACCTCTACAGTGAATTGCCCACATATCTTCCTGATGGCCTCTTTAAAGTAGAACAGATCAATTATATAGAAATATATATGTAGTACTCTAAAATAACAAGACCATAGAAACACCACACTGAGCCTGTGATGTTGTTTGCAGAGCATGGAGCTAATTGGTGTGAAACTGCTATTTACAAACAGTTTATCTGCTTGCCTATGGGTTTCTGGGTGGGAATAGGGATGTCTGAAAGGAACAGGGATGCTCTTTGCAGAAAGCACTGTTACTGTGAGAAATAGAATGGCAGTAGCTATTTCTCTGGCTTCCATGCAGTCAGGGATGCTTCTGCTCTGGACTCAAGTCCTAACTCTTCCACATCTGTGCAATGCTATACATAGTATTCTATTTCCTTGAGGGACAGTACTTTGGTACCTGTGTGTAGGGAGAAGCCTCAAGGTGCCTTTTAGGAGCTCGAGAGCTTCCTAAAAGCTTGAATACATATCACTGTTTCATGTCTCCCTCAGTTCTCTGGTGGGACCTGCTTGGGACTGTGTCTGTCTCATACCTTCTAGGGTGAAGTGGGAGAAGAGGTGGGAAGGAGGATGGGAGATCATGGCATGTGCTCAGTAATCTTTCACACTAGGAATGGGGGGGCAAGATTTGAGATTTAGATGATAATTATAGAACTGAGGAGCTTGAAGCATTATTGGGAAGCTTGATCAGTTGGAGAAGGTGCACATGTGTGTGGGGGGCACTTACAGGAAGAGCTGGCTGTCAGCTTTCCAGATCTCATCACTAAAGTGAGATAAAACATTTGACATTGTTTTGTGGCCAGGGAACAGGACCAGCTTTACTAAGGAGCAGCATGAGACCTGCTGTAACAAGTAATGGGTGCATATTACTTCTGTATGTACTGGTGTGTTGGGAACAATACAGGTCAATTCCTGGTGACAGAGTGGATCTTTGCTGCCTTTAGGAGCCACTGAGAGAACTTGGCCTCATTGAGGGGAAGCGCACTTTGTCCCCAGTTTTCCTCTCAGCTGTTCCTTCTCAGACTGTGGAAAGCAGGTTGGGAGAGCCTTCAACCTGTCGTCACTGGGGAAACTTCCCATTCCCTTCAGTGTGCTTTTCTGTTTCAGGAATAAAGAGCCAAGATGGCTTTTAATGTTCACGGCCTTGAAAGAGGAGTCTTGTTGTAGAACTCCACCTGCTTTTCTGAAATTTGAGGGATATGAGAAGGAGTGATTCCTGTTTAGACCATAGGTCTGTGCAGTGAGGAGGAAAGAAGATGCATACTCATTCTAAGTGGACTATGGCTATAGCTAGCAGGAAGACTAAATAGCACATCCATGTCTCTTGCATGGATTCTACCAAGAAGGCAGAAAAGCAGGCAGGGTGCAGGGCAGGACAGTAAATCTGCTATCCCCAGTTTTGGCAGCTTTTGGGCTGCATTTGCTTCCCCAGTCCCATCAGCCATCGTCTGAAGCTGCTCTCATCTTTACTTCTCTCCTTCTAGATTTTCAGGCTGGCTGTCCACTTGATCACCCCTTCCTTGTCTCTTGCCTTTGTGGTGGTGGCTCCATCTTTTTATTTCAGTGCTTTCACCTGGGAGGAAAGGACCTAGGGTACTTTCCTCATGCACGCCACCTTGCCTTTTGCTGGTGCTATCTGTATCTAAGACAGCCACTGGTTTGGCTCCTGCACTGCTTTTCATTCTGCACCCCGCCCTGCTCCTCAACTCCATCCTCTCAGCCTTGTGCCACCTCTTTTCCTTAAATCCCACAAAATCAGCACCTCTTTTCCTTCCAATGCATCAAGAAACCCACTCTTTCTTTTACCAGAACTGCAGAAGGGGCCTGTCTATTTTCATCCCACAACCCAGTTTTCACAGCTGCACCCATATTCTAAGCCTAACCATATGCTCTGAGATGTAAGGACACTTTGTCCCATCTTTGCTTTGTCTTTTAGACTGTCTCCTCCACAGGGGAACTGTGGCTTTCCACTCTGTGCAGCATCTGGCAAACTGAAGGCACCTGGCATACTGTCAGTACTTAACAAAAATTAAATAGTAATAATACAAAGATACCTAGAGAGATTAGAGACTTGGTACAAAAAGAAATGAAGATTCAACTTGGCAAAAACGAAAGTTTATGCATCTGGCAGTGTGGAGAAACGTAGCCCTCTGAATATTTGAAGTGTGTAAACACAGGGTGGAGAAGGAATTAGTTAATGTGTGATGGGTAGAAATAAGAATGACAAAATCCTTATGGTGAAGTTCACTGAGCTATTAAATAGTTTCCAAAAGGAAAGGCTAGAAATTACTTTGCCTGAGATGCAGTAAAAATACTGTAACACACTGACTGAAAAGTCTGGGACTGCTCAAGTTGGTGAGGAAATTTGCTCTGGCACCACCAAAGCCAAGATTCCCTCCCTATATAAACATGGAAGTGAATTGGCAGAAAAATTGACCTGTGATTGAGTGTTTGCTGTTTTCAAAGCTGTTTTGATAGTTCCCCTACAATGCAATATATAAAGGTGGCTTATGAGAAAATATAAACATAAAATACCAAGTATAACATTGTATATAAATAAACCCAGTGTTTTACAGATTCAAGGCACTGTTATTCTACATAATCACAGCATGCAAACATCTGCAGAGTATGCAAATAATATATGGAGGTATTTAATACCAGCACCATATAGGTTCTTGGGGAGTTGATAGAGAACAGTGGTTTTCAATCTCTTTTAGTTTGCAAATCCCTACAAAATTTCCTGAGACTGAGGACCCCTGTATGGCGAATTAACATAACAGACTCTTCTTTGTTTTTATGGAAGGAAGCTGTAGATATATCTCATGGATCTCTAAGGGACCAGAATGAGAATGTGAAAACTCTGGCAGGAAGATTTCTGGGTTGTATTCAGATGTGATAGATATTTGTAATGTGGCTATACTTAACTATATTTTGGTGTATTTACTATTTTGTGGGTTTTCAAATACAACTTTTCCATTATTGGAAAGCCTTGGTTTGTTTAAAGAGCTCAGTGCATATTGAGCATGCATAAATGCATGCACTTGCATTTCTTTACATAGTCCAGGCCAAGCATCGCCCTTGAATTTACCTGCAACTGAAGAGTTAAATCAAAGCAGCAGACTTGGATGGAGGTTAGCGATTTCTCATCACCAGAAGGTACCACCCTCTGCTGGTGCAGCTACACTTCTTGACAAAACTGATGGGTGGGCTGAATACAGAGTGATTATTCATGTGCATGTCAGGAGATCAGAAATGACAATAAATTGTGGCAGTGGATGAGTAGCTGGGCTTGGTAACTTTACTCCCCAGCTGCAGCCCACGTAAGATGTGTGGGCACCATCCCAGTTGAAGAAAGCTTTTTCTCTGCCTGCCGAAGGAGTCTTTGACATGTGGCGGGATAGAGTGAATTCTTCCTTCTCATGTGAAAGTGGGAATAATGGGGAGGAAGTAGCAATCGAAAGCTCCTGACCTGGAGAGATCAGAACAGTATGGTCTGCAGCTTTTGAGGGATGTAATGACAGCTGGCAATAGAAATCTTGTCCTGAAGGTGGGTTTGACATTTCAGTATTTGATGTTGTCAAACCAGGCTGAAAGCCCCAGTTGGTTTACTGGCTTAATTCTGTGAAATATACATTAAGTATTTTTGGTTTAATTGCAGCATAAATATTTTAGGTATCTGAAATACCTTGTGAAATATGTATTTGCACTCAAAGGTGTTTTGATAACATTGCTTCTTTTTATACAGTCAATATATTCATGCAGACATTACACAGCTCAGTTATGTCAGGTCACTATTTATGACAGAAGACTATACTGTTTTAAAGATTTTGGCTAAGGAACATAAAGGTCCTCCTCCCCTGAGAAGAGGCATACCAAACATGATTATGAGAGAATTTAGGATGCCAACACCATACATATCAGCTCAAAATGAGTGTGTTTTGATTTTTCTTTTTGATGCTAGACCTATTCTTACTTCATGTCACTTTGCTGCCTTAGTATGGGCCCCTCTAATTTAGGAGATAAAGTCCTAAGAGACGCTAAATGCATCCCATTTCCAATGTAGTTTCAAGTTCAACATTCAGCAAGTTTTTACGGGTAGTAGTGCATCTGCTATGGTAGTTTACTGAGGAGACTGTTAAATTCATCTTCCTCTGAAGACTTTTTCTGTTGAGCTTGGGTATCTTTCCAAGAGAGATTTTACAATGTTTCCACATGTACTGAATTTCATGGTATTTGCTTGCACACGGTGCTGTAGGAAAAAGTTCCCTCACCACAGATATTACTGTCTAAAAATTCAAATGTCTGATGTAGGAAGCCCATACTAACACTTGGTGGCCCATTCTCTGATTTTGACAGCACCATGATAAGCAGGATGTAAGTGATTAACTGCTCTAATGCATCACTGTAGTGGCCTGTGGTAGAGGTGAGGTTACTGGAAAGCTTTTATGGTGAAAATGTCTTACTGGTGGGGAACTGAAATCTTAAGCTTGGAGCTGTGATTTGGTTGTTTCTTGTGCTGAGCGCAAAACAAGGTGGAGGGTGGCAAGGGGTTTTCTGGGCTGCATGCCTAGGCTTCTTTACAGCTGGAAGACCTGCATGGAGGTCTTCTCTTACAGTGAGGATGATGGCAGCTCAGCTGTTTGAACTGTTCCATTTCTTAATAGTTACAGCTCAAGATAACATAAGTCTTTGAATTTTGCCAACCTAAGAGAATATGTATTTTCTCTGCTGGAGAAGGTCAGATAGCTACTTGGCCTTCTCTCCTTGGGATGACCTTCAAACTAAAACTGTATTACAAATTTTCCACTGTTATATCTTTCCAACAATTCAAAATTACGTTACTCTCACAAATTAACTGAGTCCATGCCCCTGTCCTTGCCCTCGGCTCCTGATGGATTTTATCATTTAATGAAGCCTGATCCATTTTTTTCCCCCAAGTTTTATCATTTATTATTAATTTTAAACTTTTTTTTTTTTTTGGTCTCAGAGATCGTGAGGTTGCACAGTAAGGCCATGTTGTATTTATAAACCTGCTGAAAGTTTACAAACAGGAGATAATGTGCATATCCCTGTGGTACTAAGTCATTACATCAGGGAATCAGGAGACACAAGTGGCACTACTAAATCATTGTATTCTGGATTATGAAGTTACAATATTAGCTTTTTAGCTGGGAATGGAAAGACACTTCCCTTCGTACTAATCATTACTGTTATTTGCATTGTTGTTGATCCCAAAATGTGAGTTGGGCTCAGAGCCCCATTAGGTGGGGTGTTGTGTCAATTGTGCAGAGGGAGAGGGAGAAGACTGCTGATGTGTTTTACTCCTAGGAAGTGCTGATGAATTGCAATCATGGAGACTAATTAAAGCATCTGGATGGATAGATAAAATGGACATAAAACAGATTTAATTGACGAAGAGTGGGGGAGGGTTTGACAGTTAATTAATGTTTTTAATCAGTTGTGGATTTACAGGAGGAAAGAGGAAGGAGGAGGCTGATGAGGTCTTAGCCCTTCCTGATAACAGTACCTCGTGTATGGGAATGCCTGGGGTCACATGGAGCTAAAGTGTTCAGGGACACCTATCCTTTCCTCTCCACTCCCATCATGGATGCATTTGGCCTTAAAAACCAAAGCTTTTTACGTACAGATTTTCCCCACCTCTCAATTTGCTGACCCCTTATGCTTTTGAAGGGATGTGCAGACGCCTCTAGGAAATTCCCATGTGTAGATCCTCACAACACACGTCAGAGACAGAAATAGACCAAGGCCCTAGAGGTCTGCAGACCACAGTTTGAAAACCACTCTTTTGGAAAATGAGAAGTATGATACATACACTGGATATAGCTCTTAATGTTGTTCTGCCATTTGTGTGTTATGAGTAAGTCCTAAAGTTGTGTCCATAGTCTGAGGTCTGCTAAGGTGAAGGGGAAGAATACATGTGCTCTCCAGGCTTACAGTTAAAAAGTAGTTATTAATACTCAGCACCAGTGTGCATGAGGAGATCTGTATTTTTAATGGGCTTTTCACAAATAACGATTTTCCCAGTCTCCAATAGCAGGCACGTGGGAAACCGTTGCAGCAGGTACTATTGCAAGAAGGTTTAATCTCATCCTTCCACAATTCATCAAGCCAAATGGGTCTTACCATATGCTAACATACTGCTGCCACTGCCAACATGGTTTTTTGAAGATATATATATGAATGAGAGTTTTCCCCATTGTTATGATAGAATGAAGACTAATTTTCAGTGGAAAAACCTCAGTATCAATTCCAAAGAATACATATATCCAATAGCAACTGCAATATGGCAATTACATGCATGGCTTCAAGTCCTGGTACTGACATGGCCTTAAAGTGCTAGCCTTCATGAAGCTCTACAGTATGGGAGAGTACATGCTATGGGGAACAATGGTGGGATAAAAATGGGAAGTCACTCATCTAAAGCCATTCTTAAATGCAGGCTGGGAGGAGGGACACATCCAAACAATGGCAACCGGGATGCCATTCATTTTAGAAATCCTTGCTATTCAAACCTAGGTCTTTCAGAGCTCCCCTGTGATGTGCAAAAAAGCAGCACTGAGGTGCTTGAGCAAGTACTAATAAAGTTACCTCTGGACCGGAAAACAATGCGTCTTGCTGACACAGGCTTTACCATTCTGGAGTCCTGTTGTAGCAACTGCTCAGCACTGTACCAAGCTGAAGTATCCTCACCTGCAGATAGTCTTCCCCAAGCTAAGACTTCTGTGCAGAGGAAAAAAGTAAGAGATGCCATTAGATGTTTAGAGCTCACGACAATCATCCTTTATTATTAAAGGAGAGCTATATGGGAGCGGCACTTTACCCAGCAATTGTGCTTTTAATTTTTGCAGCTTTGTATGAAGACTTTACCTCGTGCCTGCCCTCACTGCAGAAGTTGCTTTGATTGTGTGGTTGGGACTGCACCAGTGACTTCAGCACCTTGCTCTGTAATAGGGCACTGCTCAAAGGTGATATAAATGATGCTGTATGTTACCTGGCAGCAACTCAGTGTAACGTACAAGAGCGTACAGTCAGGAAATAAATGATGCAGGAGCAAAGGCAGCTCAGTGAAAGGTGTAAGACAAAGTGAGAGTGGGAGGTTCTTTATCTTAATTCTACTTGGTAGTTGCTTTTCTATCTACCCAGTTCTATTGGCCTGTAAATTACAACTACTTATCAACCAGAGGTAAAATGCAATATCATTTCAGTCACTTTGAGTTTGACCCAAAGTGTTTATATCCATGAAAAAAATGAATGATTGCCACTTATTTATTTATTTTTTACAAAAATGATAGGCCATTGTGCCGGAGAAATCGGCCTCAGCTGACATTCACAGCTGTTCTTTTATGTGGGAGGCAAGCAAAGCGAAAACAGTATGACACGCATGTCTCTGCTGGACAGTATTTTGGAATCTGCAGTTAATCTGCTCAAGGGGGAAAAAAACATGGGGAGAATGCACTGCTTAGCAATAAAATACATCAATACACCCAACATCACCACATCAATAAACAGTGATTAAATTTATAGCTCTAGCTTCACAGTTGTTCTGCCTGAAAACCCCCAGGGTGGCTTCAAAGCCCTCTGCTCCCCATCCAAACTGGCGAAGCCACTGTGCTTCTGTCATCAAAAAAAAAAAAAAAAAAAAAAAAAAAAAAAAAAAAAAAATTGCTTTGTGTAACAACAGATTTCTTGCATATCCAAGTTAAATACAAAAGCATCAGAATTATTCCTAGGAAAGGCTCAATTAGGGAGGCTCCCCCACCACTTGGTGATCGTCTAAGCCAGTCTAAAAAAAGGATGAAATTGGTTACAATGGGTAGCCTCAAAGCTGGAGAGAGGCAGGAAGAGCTGCTATTCTCTGCCTGTTGGGGCTTCCTCATTTCTCCTACTGGGGCCGTAATACCTGCTTCAGAGACTTCAAGCAGCATCAACACTTTCAGCAAAGGCTCCTGCTTTGAAGATACTTTCCATTTTGGGCGGCACTGATGGAGGCACATGATAGCTACGTTCAGGCCAACCGTTAAAAATGCTGAAAAGGGACAGATGTGCCTGATATTGTGGGAACTAGTTTAAAAGAATGGTGGGCAATGGATCAGCAAATGGACTAAGTCTACCAAAGTCTAGTTTACAATACTGTCCATGGAAAAGTCGCGTGCTTTTGTACTTCAAATTTTTCTTCTAGGGTGACTGTTTCTCTCCCTTGACTGTAGGTGGAGCCTGGGTCTGATAGCTGTGTACACTAGGCAGTTTGAGAATCACACCAGTCTCTTGAATTTAGATGCCAAAACCACTGTGACCTCTGGTGTGTAGCTGGGCACTCAAAATCTGGCTACTATAAAAAAGAAAAAGCAGACTAACCTGAGACTTCACGGGGAGGAACATGTGTCAACATGGCAGTTCAAAAGCATTTGAGCTCTAGCTGAAACTGCAAGGAAAAGTAAAGAGGTGAGTGAATTACCTGCACAGGCTCTGACTGGGATGATAAATCTACCCCGTGAAGGGAGAGCTCTAGGACTCCATCTTCCGTCTCAGTACGTTACCCATTAAAAACATGCTGGAACAACAGCTTAGAGGGAAGATGTTGGTTATCTTATCCATGTCATGGCTCTTTCTTTGTGGTCTCCAGGGCTGCCCCAGATGTTCTCGAAGTATCAGAGCAGAAGACCATGCAGGGGTCTGTAAACTAAAAAAAAAAAACAAAACCCAAACCCTGAATCTTTTAAATCCATGTAGTGAAAATGCACCTGTCATATTGGAAAAGGAACAATTGATAGATCTTCTGATCAAAGATGAGCGTGCCATAAAGGGATTACAGCCAATTCTATCTATATTGACTTTTATAAAGCATCCACCACTGTAGAATCTAAGCAAGGAAAGATCTGATCTATAGATATACATTCATGCATTATTAAAAAAATTAAATACAAGCCAAAATAGATGTTCTGTGAGGCAGAGGCAAATTTTCTGCTTGAAAGCAGCAATGAGCTTCTTATGTTTACTAAATATTTGTACTGGTTTTTCAGCACACAGAGAGATCATAAGCAAGAGATACAAGCACAAAACAAACAAGAAAGTGAGAGCATACAACAGAAAGCAAAGCAAATCAGTGCATTACAGGATTTTCCAAAGCACAAACGATTTTCATGTAAAAAGCAAGTCCTATGCTGTATGAGATAAAGAAATGTTTAGCATAAATGTACATAACTGACACAGATAACAGAAATGGATATTAGAATGAGCTGAACAGATTTTTCTGTGGCTTTTTCCACCCCTGGTATTTTTCCAGTAAATTGTTACTTAGTGGTTTTATAATTCTAAAGAAGTTTTGCTTGAGTGATGACTATCAACCTTGATGATGCTGAGCCAGGGTATGAGCTGGAATTCTCCCAGGTGGCTTAAGAGGTCTGTGGGGGAGGTGGTTGAAGTCACCCTCCCCTCCCTGCCTTATGCAGGCTTGTAGCCATGCCATTTTAAGTGCACTCCTTAGCATTGATTGCTTGTCTTACAATGCTTGATAATCATTGTTCAGGCTGTGCATCAGTGGGTCTGCAGATTACCAGGCTTTAGGAGAATGGACTTGAAAACAGTGTGTTCATCAGAGTACTGTGTATATATATGACTAGCTGTACCCAGCACACATGACTTTAATATCCTCAGCTGTCCTTTCTGCTCCTTTGCTGGAGATGACTGGAGGGTTGGCAGAATGAGACATATGCCTGTGCTCCGGTGGCTGCAGATTTCCTCTGATATATTAGCACAAAACCACCCTTCATTGGCAGTTTATGCTAATACACCAGCCTGAGCTAGAGCATTCAAGGTGCAGGCACATGTTTCCTCTACTTTACCTGCTGTTGGGGCAGTAACTTCTGGCAGAGGGACAGGGCAGACAGCTGGGGAGAGGTAACATCTTAAATCACATCAGCTAGGCTCTTTGGAGCTCATCTGTCAAATACCTTTGTATGCTTGGTATGGGTGTAAATTGACTCTGTTTTGCCTGGGACCATCAGTCATGCTAAGGAGGAGAGTGTGGGACAAGGACATGAAGCTTCAGCGTAGAATATGCCTACTTCCATGTTGTATGTCTGTTATCCCTTTCCGTCTTTCTTGTTCTTGAGTGGGAATGAAGTACCTAGGCTTGGTGGCTTGCTGCATCCCTGTAAACCAGTGGGAGAAGGCTAGGATGTAGAGTGAAGCACTGGCCCACAGTGGTCCCTGCTACCTAACTGTTAACATGCTCCTTGTCACTGTTTAAGAATACGTCAACTGGCATTCCGTCTGGCAATGCCTGGATATGATGTAGGAGATGGTAAACGCAAAGCATGTATCCTTGAGGACTTGTTGCAGCCCGGCAGCTGAGCAAAGGGGCTGTGGTGGGTTCTGGGGAGCTCTGCAGAGTGGGCATCACTATATCATTGTTTGCCTAGGGACAGGGGTTGGTGGTGGACTGGGCAGCTCTAGGTTAATTGTTGGACTTGATGATCTTAAAGGTCTTCCAACCTAAAAGAGTCTGATTCAATCCCACTAACTGTCATACCAAAGGACTGAGTCCTAGGAACAGGCAGTCTGGGTTCAGAGTACGATTGCTCCTCTTGTCTTCAATTTTCACAAAGTTTTCCTGATGGCATCTCACACCAACTTTGCTGTAGCTTCCTAGATAAATCCATGCTCAATTCTATCTCGGCAATTTCCATATCATGTTTATTCAGAATAAGTTGTTTTTGCTTCTCTCAGCCCTGCGGGGTTAACCTGTCTTATGAAATTCAAATGTCCTCCTCGTGCTTTCTGTCTTGTAACACTATTTTCTCTTCCTCCCAGCTCTTTGTTGGCTTCATGAACTGTGCTAAGCTTGCAGGAGGTACCAGAGGGTTGAGACAGAGACTCGCTGTCCCAGTCAGCCCCAGAGCCACCTCCAGCCCCTCCATATGGGCTGTATTCTGGTGTATTGTGCAGTACTTTTGAGCATGAACATCACACAGACGGACACTTATTGTGGAACCTTTTTTCCAATTCTAGTCTGAGGAATAATATAGCAGTGGGCCAAAGATCTAATACAGAAACCATTAAGAAGATAGGAATTTCTCCATCAGCTCAGCAATTTTCAGAGCCTTACTAAAGGAAGCTACCTATTTTAGGGAGTATTTTATCTCTCTGTTAATGCCTAATGTGTTGAACTGTTATACAGGGTTTTGCTATCGCAAAATAAGATGATAATGACAATTCCTGCCTGTGTAGCCAATGATTCTTTGTGCTACTTATAGCTTCTTTCATTCAAGGATCTCAAAGTTCTTTATGCCTTAGCTCTTCAAAGGACCCTGTTTGCTTAGACACCCAAATTCCACTGAACAGAGGGCTTAAGTCATAGAAGATATTGTAAAATATTTAATATTTTAAAAATTCTAGCCTACGTCTATTAACAAATAAGTTTAAAATTGCATTATTCCCCCTCATAAGAGCATGGATGTTCAATAACACATGAAGAGTCAGAATTCCAGAACGTATTCATGCTGATGTGCAAAAGGAAAGATGCTGGATTTGGTGGGTTTTCTTAACCATACTACTTTATAGTGCACTGCATAGTAGAAGGGCATGAAGCGTCCTGCAGGAAGCAAGATGGTAGGTGTCCTCTCACAAGCTGTTGTGCATCATGGCAGTGGTAGGCTGGCCACGGAGTGTGACCCAGTGGGAAGAGCAGTGGCCTTGAACCCCAGAAACTGCGCAGCACATGACAGAAATGCTGTGTTTGCTCCAAGCTTGGCTTGGAAGGAAATGTTTGGGGTTTTTACTTTCCTGTTAAACAACCTATTTGTCCCTCTCCCTTGGAATTTGTTCTTGCTGGTAACAGTGCTTTGACTTTTACTGGGATGAAAGCAGGAAAGTTTTCTTCAGTAGTAGACATGCCATCTTTTGCTTAGCTCCTATTGCAGGCTCATCAGTGTGGTTTGTGCATGTAACATGCCAAGTGTGTTAAAAAGCAGTACAAATAAAGACTTAGGAAGCTGGAGAGACAAGATTGAGTGTCTTAGCAA
The DNA here is from genome assembly GCF_000690775.1 of Eurypyga helias. Lineage (NCBI taxonomy): Eukaryota > Metazoa > Chordata > Aves > Eurypygiformes > Eurypygidae > Eurypyga > Eurypyga helias. Next base: position 40,983 of record NW_010258366.1, read on the forward strand.
AATCATTTAAGTTCTTTGTCCCTTTTCCACTGTTGACACACCTTGGCATAAGGCAAAACACAGCTGAACTTAGCTGCAAGTACTTTTAGTCCAATATGTTACTAAAGAACCAGAATATTCGAAGCTTAAGTCGGGATCTTTATTGCTTTATTTACAGCCACACATACCACAGAAATCCTCATTTACACAAACAGCATGCTGAAGGCAGCCTTTCCCTGTGCAGCGTAGGGCTGTGACCTTGCCAGATGCCGAGGTCAGGCAGCTGCTCTAGAAGGTATTTAGCAGCCTACGAGGTTAAGTTTGACAATTCCACCTCGTGCCCCACTGTCTGTGTGCTCCAGCATGCCGCACTCGCCTGCCTCCACAGATAAACCTCATCTTCTCTGATTGTGAGATTTAAGTTTTTACCTGAAAAAGACCAAAGGTTAATGTGGTAACAAAGCAGCATGGTTATTATTTGGAGTAGATAACAAATAGTTCTGTGCCCTCTGCTGCATAGCTTTAAAACCCTTCAGTGAAGAGGGAATGGTGAAATGGTGTTCTGTAGGAATGCGGCTCGAGCAGCACAGGAGTTATGTTTGAGTGGCTCACCTAACGGGAATTTTTACATTTCCTGGGTTTTTATATATCCTGGCTTTTAAAGAAGCAAGGGACAGGCAATCATTCTGTCTCCCTGCCTGTCAACCTGTCAGTCCTTCTCTTCTCTGGTATCAGTTGACTGATTTCAGCCAAACTTCCTAACAGGATAGGTGATTCAAATTCCCATAAACACCAAGAAAATTGGAGGCTGGGCTAGGGAGAGAGACTTAAATGAGTGCCCTCACTGGGAGAAAAGACGATGGTGAGAGCTGAAGTGTGACCTGCCCAGCGTGGCCTGTCAGCTGGCTGATAAGGATGTGCATAGCTTAGGGCAAACACAGCATGTGCTGCCTCTTGTCCTAGTGTCAGTCAGGTGGCCATGGAGATGCTGCAGAGGGGACGTGTATGTTGCCATTTAGGAGCAAATGATACAGCAGAGACTAAATGGACTTAGATACCAGAACACTTTAATCACATATATATGCATCTTCATGAAATGTACAACAACTCTGTTTAGTGGGAGAGATAATGCAGCCCAGAAGAAAAGTTGGATGGGTCAGTGTAGCAGCTCCAGCTGTGCCATGCACAGTCCCAGCACCAGGTGCTGGAGTCCCTTGGATTCTCTCCATGAGTGGCTCCAGTTGCTGTCAGATACAGTTTTAGTAAGATTACCCAATGTTTGATTAGTCCATTTGAATTCTCTCAGTGACTGTGCTTATTTTTGTTGGGATAGAATTAATTTTCTTCATAGTAGTGAGTATGGGGCTGTGTTTGGATTTGTGTTATCACTGTTTTCAGCACAGGGATATTTTTGTTATTGCTGAGCACTGTTTACAGAGTCAAATTCTCCTCTGCTTCTCACTCCATCCCACCAGCGAGTAGGCTGGTGGTGCATGAGAAGCTGGGAGGGAACACAGGTGGGACAGCTGACCCAAACTAACCAAAGGCATATTCTGTACTCTATGTCAGGCTCAGCATATAAAGCTGGAGCAAGAAGAGGGAAGGCAGAGGACATTTGGGGTGATGGCGTTTGTCCTCCCAAGGAAACATTATGTGTGATGGAGCTCTGCTTTCCTGGAGATGGCTGAACACCTGCCTGCTGATGGGAAGTGGTGAATGAACTCCTTGTTCTGCTTTGCTGGAATGCGTGGTTTTTGTTTTGTCTATTGAACTGTCTTTATCTCAGCCCACGAGTTTTCTCCCTTTTACTCCTCCAATTCTCCTTCTCATCCCACAAGGGGAGGAGTGAGCAAATGGCTGTGTGGAGCTCTGTTGCCGGCTGGGGTTAAACCACAGCAGTGTCCAACAGCTGTCTATTGCCACTGCTGGTGCCCTCAATCTGCTCATCTGGGCAAGGGGTTCTTGACATGTTCTTGCTTAAAGTACTCTTCTTAAATTTAAGTTATTCCTTTATCCCACAAGGTTAACTGAGGTTTGTATGCCAACACCATTTTCAACCAGACCTTATGTTAACTACTAGAAGGAAGCACAGGGAGACAGAACAAGTGAAGTATGTCCATAGGAGAGATGAAAGAATAGCTGGAGAAAAGCCTTATTTCGTAGGGTTACATGGGACAGAAATACATAAGAAGTGAGAATTGTTTTGTGCTGTTGCGTGCAAACAACTTGTTAACTCCAATGTTCTTGAGAGGCAATGTGCACTCAAACCACTGATATGTGCCCGCAACCTTAAATTCACCTTAGCAAAGTTTTTCTGTGTGCATTGGTTATTTATTACTGCTAGAGCACTGTGAATGCCCATGGGATTTCAGTAGCATGGGGATATGATTACACTCAATAATAAAAATAATGTGCTGTAATAAATCTGTCATTTAGGGTAGAAAATATTGACTGTTAATAAAATTACCTGTAGTATGGACTAAATTATTTTAGTACTATTAAAAATTCCAATTGCCAGTTTCATGGAGATGCAATTCCTTTTACTGTGGGTGCAGGAGCTGATGAGAAGATAGAATAAAGGAAGAGGAATATAGAAAAGTGGATGACTGCAAGGCAGGGCCTGAAACTGCCATAAAGGGGTCACAGGAAACAGCAGTGGCAGTGTAGCAGAGAAAATATTATATTCATGGTGGGGAGAATAATCACTAATTTTAGGAGGGAATGGGACAAAACTGGACAAACTTCCAAGAATGGATCATCTTTGTATCAGGAGCATTCTTACCATGTAGTTGAGGAAGGAGCTGGAGGGTCTCTGGAGGGCTTGGTGAAAGGGTTTGTCCTTTTAGGCCATCTCCATTCTCCACTGAGTTCCTTCACTGACTTTATGGACAACAGGGGGATGGAATTTAAAGCCTTGGTGGCTCTAACCTATTGGAGAGCCAAGCCTCACAGGGAGAGACCACACAGAGTAAAGCAAATGAGTGAACAAGAGGTGTGGTGTGGGGCCAGGTGGGAACAGGATTTGGCGAGGAAGGTGGCCAAGAGAAGATTGCATGAAAGTAGTTGTAGGGCTGCATGCTGCTTTCTGTTCCTGGGGGCTGGGGGTGCCAGAGAAGTGGAGGGAAGATGGAAGTCCTATCACCATCACTATTGAGATCACTGGAGGGCTGACAGAAGAGATGTTGGAGACCCATCTAGGATAAAAACTGAGTTGAAGCATGGGGTCACTGAGGGCTTCTCAATAGGGAAGGCTAAACCGTAGGGTTCATAGGGACTGAACTAAGCTGCAGTCAGGTATAAAGCACATTAATTGCTATTGAAGAAACATTCAAAGGTGAGTAGGAGGTATGATCTGACTATGTCTCTAGGTTTGACATGGGCTGAAGAAAAGGAGATGCAACAAAAAAGAAAGTGAGGTTAAAGGGTGTGAGAGAAAATGGATTAAACTATTTCCTCAGTGTCTCAACACAAGAAATCTGGGAAATGACTAAGCAGGAACAGTGAGATGTTCTCATGCATGAAAACAATGATGTTTCAGTTGGCATTACAGAAACTGGGTGGGATAATGTATGTGACTAGAATACCAATAAAGGGAGATATGATCAACAGTAGAAAAAAAAAACTAGGGCAGAAGAAAATGAAGTTGTATAATGATGGATCAAAAAGGTAATTCAAATTCGTTTTCTGAACTGATTTTTTTCCCTTGTGTAGAACTTCTGACCTGAGATTCCCATGTGAATGAGGCCCACTGTATTTCAGGGGAGAAAGCCAGGTCATAAAAAGAAGAGTTTATGTTTTTTTTTTTTTAGGAAGGAGAGACTCATTAGAAACACTTTTCCTTTTTATGTGACCCTGTAAGCATGATCTCACAGTTACAGCTTGATGAACAGAGGGTCAGTGCCATTCTGGCAGACACAGGGCAAAAATAAAAGCATGATCTCCTTTGAAGCACTGTGCTGTTTAGCCTTTCCTGTATGAATTGCTTTGGGAGTGTGTAGGTACCAGGACAATCCCTTGACTGTCTTTCCATGTATGCCACCAATGGACTGTGTGAGCCTGTTGTGATATCCTGCAATGACCATGGCTTCATGGAATCATAGAATCATACAATGGTTTGGGTTGGAACAGACCTTAAAGATCACCTAGTTCCAACCCCCAAGACAGACATGTCAAAACTTAACCTGACCTCTTCTAATAGGGTGCATGTTAAGTTCTTAATTCCCATGTCCAGAGAGCTTGGACTTCAAATTATTGGGAGATTAAAGAGACAAGCATTGCTACAGATTTTAATTCAATATGGTCTCTGTACCAAACAAACAAACAGTGGGTCAAACTGTTAGAGTTTGTGAATGTTTGGCAAGACGATCTTGTCTCTTTTGTTGGGGGGAGGGTCAGAATCTAGAGCTATTCCTGCATCTAACTGACCTGTCTGGGTATCATCACTGCAGTTGGCTCACGTAGAGTAAGGCACATAAAGCTTTTTTTTTTTCATTAGCACCCGAGGATCAAAATTAGCCATAGAAGAGGAAGCTGGACTCTTCTCACTTCTGTGTGAAAGCACCAGAATGAAAGGCGCTCAGCTTCACTAACCAGTCCCAACCTCTGTTTCCACAGTTGATGGCCAAAGTAAATCTCTTCAGACATACCCACACAATGAGTTTGGTTGGGATTTATTGAGAAACTAAAGTGCTATTTTTGGGACAATTGCATTATGTAACCTGGTTTACCCCAACAAGAGTATGTTGGAGTTAAATGAGGCAAAGAAACAGGCCATTGTGACATGTGTAACAATTGCACCTGCAACAATAAACTTTCAGTACTGAATTGTGGCAAAAATAAATAAGAGGATTTTATACAGTGGTCACACACACTGTAAAAAAGAAAAAAGTTCACAACCGAGAAAAGCCAGATCGAACTGTTAAGAAATAATGGAAAAGCTTTCAGGTATTTTATAATCAAAGCATGAGGGTGTTTTATTATTACTGAAACATTTATTGGGAAAACTACTGCTGGCAAAGAAATATTTCATCAGAGGCATTCACCATACACACACTGAGTGGCCAGCAATTTTCTTTTGCACGAGATTTAAAAAAAATAATAAATTGCTGTAAACGATGGGTTTCTGAGGTGGTGGTCAGTTTGATGAAAGGAAGGTTGGGGAGGGGCAGCTTCTGTAGCGGGTTGAAAGTAGGGGTTGAAATTTACTTGGTCAGACAAATGCTGTCCATATAACCCAAGAGTCCACTTCTCGTGAGCATGTGAGCTTCCAAAGATATTGCCATATTCAAACGAACATCCTAATCTACTTAATGTTGCCCATCCCAAACCAGTATTTGAATAGCCAAGTATGGATCTGGAAGAGTTTCTGTCTGGACTTTCAGCTCAGCTCATTACAGAGGGTACACCAACCCCATAATTTCAAACAGGTTTTTTAGATGCAGTGGCTTCAATCTGCCCTTACAGGTGATAAACAATTCTCATTGTCTGGTAGTTCTTCACTTTCTATTGCTGGGGAATCAGGCCCATGGTATTGGTTCTGACATATCTCTAATAAGGATGCTAAAACTTTCTGCAAACCAATTATGGAGTTGATAGAAAGGAATGCAAAGCTGTCCTCTGGTATGAGCTGCAAACGGGGCATAGAGAGGATGGGGAAAGTATTAAAACCACAGTCTCGTAAGCCCAAAGGCTAACAATATCAAGACAACTTAAAATACAAGGTAGATTAAAAAAAAATCCATTTGGCTGAAGGGAGGGTGTGTAAAGGAATTGTATAGAAAATGAACAAGCAGGGAGATGGAATTGAACAGATAGCCACCAGTGCGCACCTCAAACCAGGGAGGGGAGGAAAGAGAAGCCAAATCAAATCACACTCGCTTGGGGCGGGAAAGAAACAAGAAAAGGCCTTATCAAAACATCCAGGGAGAGCAAAGCATCAGAGTTTCCAAATGAGAAAGTGAGGCGGTGGGACGGGGGGAAGGAGGACAAGGGAGTGGCGGAGATTTTCAAACCCACTTTTTGCTCAATCTTTTTTGTTCCAGATGACATAATTAATCCTCCTGCAGGGCTATTTTTCAATATCATTGACAGCTTAAGACATATGCACCGCCCCCCT
>NW_010258367.1:0-4342 GCF_000690775.1 Eurypyga helias
CTTGCACTTGGCCTTGTTAAACTCTTCACGCTTATGAAAATGTTTATTATCTCTGGTCTCACAACCACAATTGTGAATTGTCAGACCATCTTCTCCAGATATAAAAAACCTCCTGGTTTTATGAATAATGCATGTGATTGAGCAGGGTAAGGGTGGGAAATGGAAAGTGTATGTCATTAGTAAGGGAAAATCCTTCTCCTGGTTCTCACGTCCAAGGCAACATCTATCTCAACTTGAAACCCTGAAGTGATAGAACTCATACAGACCCAGACAACCATTTCACATCAATCTCTAGGACTTTACTGTTTACTTTTAATAAATTTTCCACTGTCCTCTGAGGGAGATGAGGAAAAAATTCAGACAAAGAAAATACGTTTAAAACACATAGAATGAACATCATTTTAAAAGGGAAAATGAGATATAGACTCTAGCATTATAACGATGATTAAAGAAACAACTCAAATGACTCAATGCTACTAGATTAAAGCAGGAAAATAGAAATCAACAGGAATTATTTGGCAATTGTTTTAAAATCAAAGAAACATTGAAATCAGAACTGCTTATAATTATTAGTGTTGACTAATTTCTTATGATGGGTGAAGAGGGTAGCCCTGGATATCAGATCAGTTTAACAGACTGAAAATTAAAGAAAAAAGTACATCAATGAAACAGAGCTCTAGTCTCCCCATGTCTACTGTGTTCAATCCAGAATATCTGAAAGATAAGAAAGGCCTTAAGAATACTTTTAGGAATTAATTCTATCTCCACAACAGACACCAGCTTCTCTACCCTGTTTCCTTCCCTTCTTAGTGATCAGGAGAGCAGAACACTCCTTCCTCCTCCCACTGGGCACATTACTTATTTCAGCAATAGAGAGCATAAAACATTGGGAGTGAAGCACTCTCTGCAGCATCTAGTGATGGGCACTAGGTGCTCTGGAATGAGGTAAGAGCCAAAGAATGTGTCCACACCTTCAACAGAAATGTGTTTATCTTTTCATACTAAAAATTAGACTATAAACTAGATACTTACAGAAATAACTCTTCACAAAGTTATAATAGCGACTTCTGGCAAGTATCATAGAGTTTAATCAGAGACCTAAAACCTCAGGTTTCAAACCTGGATCGAAACTTTAATTTTCAAGAGCAAGGGAGACAGTCAAGATCTCTGTGAGAGTGCGCATCACTAACATAATTTCTTGCACATTATGTTCAAGAACTTTTTTACCTGGTCACTTTCAAAGCTCTGATGGATGCTGTGCTGAATAAATGACCAGGTAGTATTCTGAAGAAGCATTTTTGTGCATCGTAACCGTGCATTAGTCAAAATAAAAAATTTCTGTGATTTTCCAGATAAATCTGAAAAATAACTGCAGCTTTATATCAGTATAATTTATTTATCAGGATTTCAAGTTCAGTCATCATCATAAACTCCTTGAACAGAACCAAAACAAAAACACCAATGAGTATAAACATTCCATTCTCTTTAGCCAACACAACTGGTTATAGAAGAAGCGAAGGGAGGGTTTTCGTTTTGAGAGGGATTATTTATGAAGAAATCAAAGCACTACAGCATGTGACAAAACGGATGGGCTTTATGTTGCAGTGTGGAGGTTATTACTCCTGCAAATTGACCAAACTTTTCTAGTGTTCAGAGACCCCACATATCAGATGACTACACACTGCTGGCTGGCCTCAGCAGTGTGGCAGCAAGTAATTCATTACAGAAGATTAGAAGGAATATACACAAGGTCAAGAGACTAATTCAGCTCCTGTACTATTGGTCAATGCTTCTCTAAGAATATATTTTCTTGTGTGTTAACCGATGCAGTTATAGGACACATATAAAAGTTATGAGAAATTTCAGTGCCCTGCAACCTAGTAACTCTCACTATTGCTAGGATTTTTCTTGAGCCTAAATTCATCATTTTTTAATTTATTTCTACAAAAATACATTAAGTGTTTTTACTGGAAGCAAGTAACACTAACCTGTTTGAAGGTCAGGAAAAAGATTCTTTCAGTTTAATTTTATATGCCCTCGTAACAGTTTCTTAGCCAGTGCTGACGGTAATTGACAATTCCCAGAGAGATGAATTTTCACTTCTCTAGCTCTCTGTGAAACACCTTCTAATGTAAAGATTAATTGGAGCAGAAATAGCTCTGACTATACCATTTTAGTTCCTGTCAAAACTATTTTGTCAGAGTTTGAAAGAATCCCCCCAAAATGCATATAACACAGTGTTATGGGAATAATATGTATTATTAAGAAAGTTTCATAAACTGCTGTATCTTTAAGGGAATCCATAAAAAGGATTTCAAGCAGAAAAAAAGATGAGGACCTCTCTGAAAGTGAAAAGGGGAAAAAACCCTCAGTACCAAAAGTAGGAGAGGAAGTGTTTCCAGGATGCTGGTAAATTTTGATGCTTTGAAGATTACTCGAATAACGAAGGCACAGTAGTCCTGGTACACAGCGAGCCACAGAGGGGATTATCTGGCCTGAGGCCAGAGTTTGCTGTTGGGTCAGCAAAGAGGAGCAGACAATCACTGCTGACAGCAAACACTTTAAAAAAGAGAAAAATTCTAAGTAATTTTGAATTTGGTAAAGACAATACAAGAGAAGCTTAATCCAACAAAGATAGCAGTAACTGCTGAAAGTGGTTCTATTTGTTACAGACTGAAGAATTATCATCTCAGTTCCAGAATTAACATTAAACACTTAATATGTACTGTCTGAACACGTATTTTTCATTCCACAGCACAGGACCAAACTATAGTTTGCCCAGAGATGGAACAGGTTGCCCAGAGATGTTGTGGATGCCCCGTCCCTGGATGTCTTCAAGGCCAGGCTGGATGAGGCTTTGAGCAACCTGGTCTAGTGCAAGGTGTCCCTGCCCATGGCAGGGGGGTTGGAACTAGATGGTCTTCAATGTCTCTTCCAACCCTAACCATTCTATGATTCTATGACTCTATACAGTTCCAGACAAAAAATATGTATAGGAAAAGTTTCCACTCTTTTTCTATAATTAACATAGATAAATAATATTTTTAAAAAAAAAACTTCAAAGGTTAGGTAAGAAAAAAATAAAATGAGACCAGAAGAAAGGGATATTTTCCTAATGAGAATGCACGACAGATTCTGAATAAGGAGGAAAAGGTAGTTCAAGGAAGTAGTGGAAGAAATTGGCATCCCGCATATCTTATGTCTGTGGAACTCAGTAACAGTCACTTTTCAGCAAACACATACGTTTACTTAAAAATGACAGTTGTGACACTGAACTTCTTTCTTGCTTATTTGACGTAAGCTGTTCAGCAGCTCCACTCTGCATCCTACCTGGCTTCTACAAAATAACAGTGCAGTTATGTGAAGAAAAGAAATATACATTGCTATTTCCCATATCAACCATATTTCTGTGCAACTTTCAGATCAGATGAGTTGTTTCACAAACATGAACATAACATAAAACTCCAAGTCAGTACTACCACAGGTATGGAGAAGGGAAGTAAATCCTAGCAGAGGATGTTACTCAAGCACAGGAGTGCCTGACAATTTCCTTATATAAGTGCAGACAACTATTTTAGGAAGCAGAATGCTCTCACAGAAACAGGCAGATTTGAAGTTGACCTCACAATATCAACCTACTGAAAATGGAATCCAAACAATATCCAAAAATACTGTATTAACAAATAAATACCAGTACTAAAAAATTATGAATAAATTCTGCTTAAAGACTGGGGATTTTTTTAATTACGGACACCATTTAAAGGTGAAATACTGTGGCCCATCACAGTGCACAATGATTAAAATGCAAGTCTGAGATTTCAAAAAGATTTATTCTTGACTCTCCTATGTAGTGACTTTGCACAGTAATTCTCTGTCCTCTAAAGTTAAGAGAACACAAGAAAGAGTTTTTGCAGTACCCAAGAGAATTAGGAACTTCAGGTTTTTTTAATACAAAATATTCTGAAGCACACTATGAAATTTACAAGAGAAAAAAAGAAAAAATAAAGAGAAAATTGTAGCAATTCTCAGAAACTTCTTTTTGACACAAAACTCTTGCTAGCAAAATTTAACAAAATTGACTCAATTTTATTTGAATGTCATTTAGTATTCCAACAGGAAATTGCTCTGCCAATGAAAGCTATGAATAATAAGAAAGGTTTGATATAGGGAAGGAAAAAAAAAGGCAACAGCTAAAAAACTTCCTTCACAAGTTGCTCAATTCATATTACCTGAGTTTGACTGCTTATAAAGCTCTTTGTAATACATGAATTACATGCGAGACAGGAATGAAATTAAATTCTTCTACTGAAGACTATATTAAATGATGCAGCAGCATGCTGAA
>NW_010258367.1:4373-42097 GCF_000690775.1 Eurypyga helias
TTTTGCTAAGACTATCACCAGGTATGCTGGAAGTATTGAAGCAGGTGGCTGGAAATGATCATCTGTAAGGACTGGTTCATCAAGCCCAGTCCCTGAAATCACACAGCTAAAAGCATTTAATCTAAAAGGATGCACCATTTTATCATTACCCAAACCACAACCTATTCTACAATATATTGTAGCAGACTTGAAACACATAATATGAACAGGCAAAAAAATCAATAAGCATGACAAGAGAGGAAGAGATCAAATTCATGAAAAAGCAGTACTGTCCGCAATATCAAACTGACTCACATTGTGGGAAAAATAAGTACCCTTCATTATTTTAAGTAAAACTCATATTAATAAATCATATCTATTTGAGTAAATTGAACTAGAAGATCGAAAAGACTGGACACACCAGAATTATATGCAGCTGTCAAGCAAGTTAGTCTGAAAGCCAAAAGTGTAAGTTCTTGGCCATTTATCATACATCTCAAGTATTTTTTCTTCCTTTAGAGTTTATGCAAAAATATCCATACCTAATTATACATTCCTCAGTTCCTCATATAGATGAAGAGTTGGTAGTTAAAACCAAAGTGGAAATCAAACCATGCCTGGAAGCTACTGTATGTTTATTTTAAGCTAATTCAGGTTTTATGTTCCTATGTTCTTTAATGGAAAACAAAAGGTGAGCAGAAGAGATGGAGGATATTTTTGTGTCTACCCATTCCAATTTAACACTACAAATGAATTCTCTATGTATAATAGATGAGTAACTAATGTTTACATTTTCCAGAGATGTGAACTTTACTATCGCATGAAGAACTGCGATGTAAAAACATTTTTACAAAAAATGATGAAAGAAAATGTAAAAAAAAAAAGCAATGCTGTGTCATAGTAACTCTAAAAGGACACATAGCGAAGGGCAAGGACATAGCTGATTACAAGTCATCTAAGTGATGGAATTTGAGACTTGTGTCGTTAACTTAAAATCATTTATCTTCCACTATGATACGATATATTAATCTATCCAGTTTAATTAAAGAATAAACATATTCTGATTAATTTCAACACTATCTCCTGAATTCTCATAGTTTTATTTATAAGAATTGGCAGTAAGTTCATTATTAAAAGGTATTAACAAATAGAGTAAGAAAGAGATAAAAATTAATCATACTTACTGTAAAAAGACAATAAATCTTGCAGCTTTCTTATTTAGACTTCTGTGTTTACCTTGATTTTCTTTCCTATACTACAAGTTATTCAAAGACTACATGTCAAAACATCACAATTGAATTAGATTATGATATCCAGGACAACAAATTGATATGAAATACATGGCATACTGAATGGCATCTTACTCAAGTCTTATGTTGTAAGTTAAAAGAATAACCCCAACAGAAAACCCACAAGTGAAAAATCAGACTTAGGATGTTTTACTGTCTACTTAAAAGTAAACAAACCCCCCCAAAATAGAAACTATAATAGTATTGTAATAAAGGATTAATACATCATTTTGAAACATTTCAAACATTTTTCTCATTTAAATTATAAAAGAAATTCAGCTGCAGCCCAAGTCCCACTGAGAACCACAATCACTCACTGTCTCAATGAGTCTCCCTGTACCTTCTTAAGGGTGTTACTTGTGTGGTCTCATCATCCTACAGAATCCCACTCAACTGTATAATATACATGATACCACATATATGGCAGTCTCTGTGCTGAGGTTCTTTAAATAGAGTGAATGAAGAAAATACCAGTTGGAGACATCTGTCCAAGATCACCATGAATGAAAAAAAAATCAATGCCATTAATTCTAATAACCAATCCAGATCTTAACAGAAACACTGATCCTTCCTGGTAAATAAGAGCAAAAACACCTGGTTATATTTACAAGATGCATCAGGCAACTCTTCAGAATTTTCTTCCATGCAACAGAATTAATCAAGCATTAAGCAAATGCATAGAGCAGGAGACTTTGTGGTGGGCCTAAGCAGCAATTTTCTGCTGACAGGTATGACGCTATACTATTTAAAACTAATCAATACGTTTTGTGGTGAGAAACAGGTTTACACAGCTATCATGCTCAAACAAGTTTCAGCAATTCGTTCTGAAATGCTCCTTTTTTTTTTTTTTTTTTAAAGAAACTACATGTTACCATAAAATAAATTCTCCCTTTTTATCCCTAGCTGTATGGTTCATTATTTTAATTACATGTCTGGAATTATTGCTGACATATAGCCTTCAAGAATGCATGCCATGCCTCCGCCATCTGCTCAGAAAAGCTTATATGGGCAGTATGCTTCAAAGTAGAAAGAAACAACATCTCTCTTGACCTGCTGAGTCAGAGATGATTATTAACAAAACGTCCCCCTCCCCACCCCCCTTTTTTTGATATATTAGCAAGGCAGTATAATAAGGGCAAAGTAAAGCTTGATTTAATTTGGGCATCTTAGCTCCAAATCTATCACTTCATTGGTGGGGATGACTAGTGGTAATATTTAAAGCCAAAAGAACACAACCAGATATCTAGATGCTGGCTAGATGTCTGTAAGACTACTAAGAACTCTCACGCTTAGGACACAAGATTTACAAGAGAAACAAGAAAAAAACACCAGCAACACAGACTGCAGGATCGATATATGCCTCAAAGATATGAGAAGGCAACATCAAATCATCTTTTTCCAAAACGCTGCATATATTGGTATTTTTGTACATAAAAAAATATGGCAGCTATCTTAATATTTGGGATACATAATATATTTACATTTGTGTACAGGTATAAAGCATCATGTTAGTCAGCAAGCAGAATATGCATGCATTGTATGATATCTGTAGTGATTAAAAAAATAATGTAAATGTGTTGTTGATTTTGCCAGAGAAGGCCTTTGATGACTTATGCACAGACACTTTGGTGTATGTATGTATAGACATTCATTTCACTCATTTTGCCTTTCCAGAGATCAGTTTCCTCTTTTTTCTTTTTTGAATTACAATTTTCTTAAATTGCTACTCAAAATTACATCAGAAATGTGACCACAGTCAGGTCTACAGGCAGACAAGTTTTAACAGTATGAAAATCAAGGGGGAGTGGGAGGGATAGTCTTGTGATCAAGTTAAATTTCCAAAATGGTCAATACTTGAAATGTCCCTCCAATCAGAAGAGAATGATATTTTCAGGATATTGAAAATAAAAGTGTGGCTTATTTAAAAGAAATTACTGTAATCATATTTTTAAAATTATAATAATAATAATAAAGTATTCATCACTTTGACAATTTACACTCTTCAGTAGAAAATGAAATCAGACCATTTTCTAGTCCTAACACTATACTAGCATTAACTTTTGCTCGTTTTTGCAAAAACTTCTCCCTTCCAACATTATGCTTTCTGGAATAGAACAAGGACAAAAAAAATACAGTGGAATACAATGCACACTAAGGAGCTTCATGCTGGTTTTCTGCATAAAACATCGCTAATTAAATTCAAGTTAGAGAAAGTTCCAGTGAAAACTGAGGAGAGTTTTGCGACATCCTTGCATGAACATTTAGATTTCTTGGGGGTGGAGGTCTCCGTTTCATAAGCAGATGTGCTTTTCACTTCAATGTAGAATATCCCACAGCTAATGCTTCAGATCTAATTTCTTAACGGTACAGGAGGAGAGGACAGAGAGTTGGTGTTTTTCAGTGGGGTTGGGGGAAGAGGATTTTTGTAAAAATTTTTGTTGCTATGGTAACAAAGATATCTTTTTTGCTGTCTTTTGTCATACCCTACAGTTGGCAGGCTTTAAGCTTTCAGAGTGGACAATCAAGCTTCCTCTCCTACGCATCAACAAATTGCCATAAAGAAAAGGAAAAAAAGGACTGCAATCATATCAAAATAAATTTGCTTGAAACTAAGTAGATTTTAAGCTTTTACAAGGCAAACCACAGTAGCTGATTGTATCACAGTAGGATGTGTTTCTGCAGTCCTGAGTAAATAAAAATTGTGATCCAAATAACCTCTGAAGAAAAGTATCTTCACCCTAAGGAAAAAAAAAAAAAAAAGTACCATATGGTAGGATTTCCACCAGAGAGGAGTATGAGGTCTTGTCTGTGTTGTCCCTTCTTATTTCCATTCTGAGATCTCTCATGCAATCTGAAGAGAAGAGGTAAACTGCCAATCTGTTCTTCCCTCCAGAAAATCTTACGACTTTAACGAGAAGCAGCATGTCCCCAAAGAACTGGGGTCTGAGTTAAAATATCTCCAAATATAATTGTAAGAGGACTTCTACACAAAAGCAGGATTCGTTAGTATTTAGTTACTGAAAACAACCCGTTCTTTTCTTACCCAATACAAAAAGGACAATAATAAACTGGAGCAAGTCCAGTGAAGGTCACCAAGATGATCAGGGTTGGAGTCAGTTGCCCTGTGAGGAGAAATTGAGGGAGCTGTGTTTGTTCAGCCTAGAGAATAAATGACTTGGGTTTTTGGGGGGTAGTAGGATCAGTTCCCAAAGGGGGATATCTTCACAGTGGTACAAGAAAGGCAAGTTGAAACAAGAGAGATTCTGATTTCTCCATCATGAGAAGACTGAGCATCAGATCAGATAGCCCGGAGAAACTGCATTCTTGGTGTCCTTGGAGGTTTTCAAGACTCAGGTGAGTAAAGCCATGAGCAACCTAGTCCAACCACATAACTTTCTGGCTTTGAGCAGGAGGCTTGACCTCCAGAGCTCCCTTCCAATCTCAATGACCCTATGCTTTATATATATGGAATTACTTTTATATTACATACATTATATTAATGTGTGTGTATATGTATGTAATTTACACAAGATCTATGAACTTAATAGTTCATCTGAAACAGTTTGAGAGCTCTCATTGTCCCCTTCTGTGATCAGAAGTAGGCAGATCTCAAGCTGGGATGAAAAATTCTTTCTGGAGAAAGACTCATTATTTTGTGGAGAGATCTATGGAATAACCAGTGTGGTTTCTAGGCTATTATAACACTTAGAGGTTATTTATCTTTCCTTCTTAAGGACTAAGTTCTGCTCTAAAAATTTATTCTGTAAAAAAGGCATTATACATGCTTAGCTTGTGTGAGATCACATTGTATTTCAGACTTAAAGAACTAAGTCTTCTCTAAATGCAAGCACCACAACTTCAACAGACAGCTACAAGTCAACACGATTTCCTTTCTTAAAATATTATTTTCATAATAACATAATATTCAAGATACTTTCCAGTAGTTTCTCATAATTCTTCCAAGCCTATCTTATTTCTAAGAATTTGGAATCTTCCCACGTTGCATTAGTCCTACTTCAGTTCATTTAGGATGTTTTTGAAAACACTTTTTTTTTTTTCTCATATTTCCTTTTCTTTGTAGTTAGGGGTAATAATTAGACTATCCTGTGTAGTACACAGCAGTCTTCTCTTAATGAGTTCTGCTATATTATCTTCTGCACACTTCTTAAGCATTGTTTTAAATGAAAATTTAAGCTGTTGGCAAAAGACTGAAATCTTGCTGCTGAAGCACTCTTTCATCTGCATTCCAAATTTGCAGCTAAGAACACATGTCTACTTGGAAATAACACAGCAGACGTATGAAAATCTCACAACTTTCAGGACGAGGTTATTCTTCCTTTAAATCCATGAACTTGAGCCCAAAGCACAGTTTTGTTCCACATTAATATTCTTAATACCTTCCCAGATATACTAAATATTATATGACACTAAAGGAACATATTTCAAGGTCCAAGACTCTTCATGTTTGAAACTGTATCCATTGTGCTTTACAACTGCAAACTTCTAGCGATAGTTAAGTGAGATTTCAGTGATAAAAGGCACCTATGTATGAAGAAGCTGTTAAAATTCACATGCAGAAATGCAGGATTAAGTGTTATAATAGCCCAAAACCCACACTGGTTATTCCATAGATCATCTTGGTTGTTCCTCTTTCAAGACCATAAAAACATGATGGCTTTTTTGAATCACATGCTGTGCAAAATCATATTTTTTAAGTAAGAATACACATTTTATATGTGCTTAAAACTGATTATAATAACTCCTTTTGCTAAATACGATTCCAAAAAAAATCAGTAATACATTTAGATAAAAATTGGCATCAGCACACATCATTACTATAAAGTAAAAAAAACTATAAAAATCCTGGGAGAATTTCTTGTCCTACACTTAATGCTAGCTTGCTTAAATCGGTCATTAAACTGCCTAAACAAAGTTACTCTCCTGTTCTAGCTACCAAAATCATTCTGGCACTTCTGTTGCAGTTTCTGTTGCATCGGGGTAATCACTCTGGATGACAGCTCTGCCATTGTTAGGGTGGACATGTAATGATGACAAACAACTATTTTTTCCACTAGCATGTAGGAATCACAATATACAACATAATCTTATCTTGTATTGACTGTATGTGCCATGTTTCTAAGTGAGATCAAGGCAAACCAGCCACCTACCTGGATATTGTTTTTTTTCATCTCCTCTCAGCAGTAACATATTGCCAGCACCTCCCTGACTTATTTCATGTTTTATTTGTTAAAGGAGACTGGTGTTTCAAAATCTGACAAAACAAATCAGTTTGGTGGCTGCAATTCAGACCTCATTCAAGTAACAACTATGTCAATAAAACCACAAAAAATCAGAAATGTGGTATTTTCCTTAGGAGCCTGCATTACAGTAAACAGAAGAAGCAGGTCCCTGGTCTCCCGCTGAGGTTTTTTCACATCATTATAACACATCAATAAAACTGTCTGAGCACCTGCCTGTTGTTATGGGCTATAAATCCCACAGTATTACCAACCACTCCAACTTCATTTTAGCAAAGGTCTGTTACTGATTAAATGCTCTGTGTTTCAGAGTTGCATCTTTAGTTGAAGATGCATGGAAACAGCAAGGCTAACAAATCAGGTGCTTAAAAGGATTAGAGACAGTTCTCGATGTTCTTGAAAGTGCTGCTTTACACTCAGTTAGGTTACTGATATCCTCAAAATATATTAATTACCATAACTGGGAGACTGGAATTAGTGGGTCTTACTTTCTACCACGCAAACTCTCAAGAACTTCGAGTGCACAGCATTGGTAAAGAAAGAAGACACTCTACTGTGCCATCATGTATTGCACATGACTTATTTCTAGCCTCAATTCATTTCATAATTGAATTGTGAGATCGCGTATTTTGATAAATAACATTCTATGTGCAATCTCTTCTTTATAAACATACTTGAAAACTATTATGAGCTCACCTCTTAATCATCACTTTGGTAAATTCACCAGACTGATTTTTCTAAAGCCTTTCACTGTTAATAGTTCTCAGATTACAGGCCATTCTTGAAAATCTTCTCTAAATTCATATCCAAGTGGTTTAAATACTCATAAAAGCATACCTAATCCAGACATTAATACATATAGCAGTTACATTGATGATGTACAGAAAAGCAGTATCATCTTCAGGATCTTACCTGATGTTTTCCTTCTAACCCAACAATATTTTTGGGATAGAGGTAATTTTCAACACAATAAAAATCTCATGAGAAACCAGCACAAGATCACATGATGTAAAACATGAAGCAAAATACCTTTAACTATTTCAATATTTCTTAAAAAAAAAAAAAAATCAGATATCACAATGTTTTATATTTCCTGCCTCACCTAATGTTGGAACACACAAAACTCATTTACCATTCACTCCTTAAACAATTGGAGATTCTCTCTACCAAGGATCATCTAATTCCACTTACACTACCAATTAACAAAAGTACATTATGTACATGATTTTATTCTCTATAAGTCACCTTTTTGTTTGGCAGACTTTAGAACATCATGTCAGATGTTTGCTATTGAAATAAAATTGTGAACCAGTACAATGCTGTTACTTGCCTGTTTTCCATATATTAAATATGATGAGTGGAAGGAATGTAGAGATAGTCACTCAAATGCTGGTAAGTGGCTTGCATGATATTCTAGTATTTCCTCAGCAATTACTGCATGTAATCATACACAGAATTTTATCTTGTCCCTATTTCATTGAAGGTATGAGTATCTCTTTTCTTCAATTACCTTTGCTATTTGGGGTTTATATTCATCAATGAAGTTCCATTTACATACCATTCACTAGATCACTTTTCCCCACACCACCCCTACCCCTGGTTAATATTTTTTAAACTTCATATGGAATATCAGACACATGTACTCTTAATTACACCTAACTTCACAGAATGTGCATTGATGATTTGATTACAGTTGGACATTTTTGTTTCCCCCTTTAAAGCCTTTCTCTGATGGGGTCCCTTATGTAAAACTGTGTGTAATTAACAAATGACTCTGCAATACAAATATCTACTGAATTTCAAGTCTGACCTAGCTTGACTCGCCATATTAATTGAACTGGTGTCCTGGAAAGACATTGTTTATTGAGGAGATGACCTAAACAAATGATATCTCTTGGCAGGTACTCATAGCCAGTATGGAGCCATATAGAAATCTGTGATGGAAAAGCAACCAGACTGAAATTTACTTTCCAGTTGCTTTTGAAATTAGGCTACTTCAGCTCTTAAAACCTAATTTTGAAATGTTCGTAACACAACCCACACAAAGCTTTGAAAGATATTCTGTCATTTATGAGCTTGTATCTGAAAATTTCCTCTACAGCTACTGAATTCATCTGGTGAATATGAAAAAAAAAAAAAAAAATCATGTCCATTGCCAGGATCTTCTCTAAGAAGATAAAAGGTGCCCATAAAGCAAACAGTAGTGATGTAAGGGGTCACGCAACCAGCTTTCGGGCTTTCAATCCTGTCAGGAAAAGGTACAGGGCTTAGGTGAAAGCAGATCCATCCTGAAGACAATGTGTCTTGTGCAGAGGAGGGTCCAGAAAGTCTCTGGCTCCTCTGACCACAGGTTGGTGGTTCATGACTGCATAATACACACAGATAGATTAAAAACTATTTGGCCTACCAAATTACAAGCCCTCTCATGACTGAGGGGAGACAGTAACAGAAACCTCTATAGAGACAGAAAAATAATAACTAACCCAAAAATTTAGGAAGAAGTGGAACATTCTCAGCAAGGAAGAAAGGAAGGACAATGAGTCTGCATACCAAGCAACTAAGTCAATCACATATTAATCAAAGTATTATAAAGGTGTTCAAACCTCTAGTCACCTAGACTACAAAGCTAAGATTAGGTGAACAGAAAGAATTGGGCCTTGCGATAATTAAGAAATTTAATTAAAAAGCTGGCTATTGGGAAAAGAATGCTATGTGAAACAGACTGCTCAGCAACATACACAACCCTAGGACAATTTTCTGATGCTTAACATCTTATTTTATGACCCTATCTCCACATAGCACAGGGGTGGAACCAGAGGAGCACAAACACGATTTCTACACTTGGGAACAAAAGAAAGAGAGGAGTTTCAGATTTTGAAATAAATTCCATTTCTCAGAAAAATACTGAGGAAAAAAAATTAAATTAGTAACAGCTAGTGATTTCTTTCTATGACAAAATAAAATGTTTCATGAAGGCTTCAAATACTACCATTTGAGTTCAGGGTTTTCAGGGTTTTGATGCTGCCTCATCTGATATGCTCATAAACAGGGGAGAAATAACAGTCTAGATGAAAATAGATTATCACAGAGGTAAAACTGCTTAGAGAACAATTCTTGGAAAGTTATTACCACTGCCATTTCATCAGAATGAAACAATACGTCTATTGAAGTTCCCTATTGATTCAGGCCTACACAGTGTTTTCATTAATGGCAAGGATGCTGAAAGATAAAACAACAGCCAGGTGGAAGGACAAGCCTAGAACTGAAAGTTATCTTCACAATGTGGAACCATGCTTTGAAAAGCCAAACTGAACCAAACCAAATTACCCTTAAACATGGACAATATTCTGAACCTAGGGTCAGCAGCCTGCTACACAAATACAGTGTGGAAAAATGATTTCGCAGAAAAGGATTTGGAAATTTTCATAGTTCAGGAGCTAAACATAATTTTATGCTGTTGCAAAAGCAGTAAATTGTATTTGGGGTGTATTTGCTAATACACTGTCCGTAAAAGGCAGGAAATTATCCTCCATTGTACTTATCAAGGATAAAGACTCATACAGAATTCTGTGCCAAATTTCAGGCATTTTAATAAAGATGAGGGTCAGCTGCAGACAGTTCAGTGGAAATAAGAAAGAATACAAAAAGAATATGACTCGTGAAAAAAGGAGGAGAGAAAATAAAAAAAGAGCAAAAAAAGGTTATGATAAGTTTCCAAATACCTAAAGAGCTGCTGCAAAGAAGATAGCATTAATTGATTTTCCATGCCTAGGGATTACATGACCAACAGTAACAGTATTAAACTGCATCAAAAGGAAGAACCAAGTCAGTCTTAAGGAGGAAAAACAAAAATCTCTACCCACGTGGAAAATGGTACAGTAAAATATAATATAGAAATTGTGATGCCTCTATCCCCAGAATTAGTCCCTTCAGAGGGACTTTAGCATGCCATAAACATGGGCTGAGAGACACCTAATGAAGTTTGACAAGGGCAAACGCAAAGTCCTGCCGCTGGGATGGAATAACCCATGCCAACTGCACACAGGGCTGTATTAGCAAAGTGACAGCCAGCAGATTGAGGAAAGTGATTATTTCCCTCTACAGCAGTTGTGAGACTCAACTGTTGTCCATGTACACTTCTTGTATAAGACACTGAGCACAAGACAGATGTTGAAGTACTGAAGTGAGTCCAATGTGATTTACAGCCTGGGGCACCTGATGTACATGGAGAAGCTGAAAACTGGGGGGTTTCAGTCTTCAGAAGAGAAAGCTCATGGGCCATCTTACCTGAACTACCTAACGGGAAGCTGTCAAGCACAGAGAGCGCCAGACCTCCTCAGCAGTGCCAGTGACAGCTGAAATGAACACAAACTGCAACAAGGGCAATCTTCTTAGATGCAAGGAAGAAAAAAATACACCATGAGGGCTGTCAGATGATTCAGCTGGTTGCCCAGAAAAACTGCAGTATCTCCATCTTTGGAAATATTGAAAACCTGGGTGAACAAAGCCCTCAACATCTTGATCTAAGATGGCCATACACTGAGTAGCGGCTGCACTAAATTACCTCCACAGATTCCTGCCAGGTTATTCCATAGATTCAATTCCTCCTGAGAAAGCATTTATTGAGAATGACATAAGAATGAATATTGGGTCTCTGTGGTGGTGGGTTTTGGCAGAAGGGGGAGGGCCACGGGGATGGCTCATCTCTTGTGAGAAGCTATCCCGGCTTCAAGTCAGACCCACCTCTGGCCACAGCAGATCCAGCCAGCACCTCTGTGACTCAACACATTTAAGAAGGGAGGTGAAAAAGAACCAGCAGCAGAAAGAGTATAGAGAATCAGCATGGAGAGAGGCATGGGATGTGAGAGAGACAAGACATCAAAAGTCAGTGAGGAAAGGTGGGGAAGATGCACTGGAGCAGAGGTTCCCCTGCAGCCCATGGTGAGAGGGCAGGCTGGGCCCCCGCAGACATGGAGGGTCACGGGGGAGCAGACACCCCCCTGCAACCTGAAGAGAGCCCCATGCTGGAGCACATGGCTGTGCCCAAAGGAGTCCCTGTCTTTGTGGGAAGCCCACGCTGGAGCAGGTTGCTCCTGAAGAACTGCACCCCATGGAAGGGACTGGCACCAGTAGAGAAAAAAAAAACTGCAGTCCGTAGCAAGGACTCATACCAGGAAGGTTCGTGGAGGACTTTCTCACATGGGAGGGACTCCACACAGCAGCAGGGGAATAGTGTAAGTAAGATGTTCTCCCCATCTGAGGAGGAAGGAGCAACAGAGACAATGTGGGGTGAATTGACTGGAAAACCTCCATCCTCAGCCCCTCTGTGCTGCTGGAGGGAAGGAAGTAGCCTAGGAAGAAGGGTGGGGTTGGGGGAAAGTTTTGCCGCTCATCATCTTACTCTGATTTTGACTGACAACATTAAACTGATTTTTCTTCCCTAAATCGATTCTGTTTTGCCCATGACTGTAATGGATGAGTGATCCCTCCTTGTCCTTGCCTCAGTCCATGAACCTTTCCTTATATTTTCTCCTCCACAACGCACTGGGAGGGGGAGTGAGCCCACTTTTAGTCTTCTGTTCTGGGTGGCCCTAAACCCCAACAGCATGCATGATTGTATCCAACGGCACAAGGATGACTACGTTACCTTGAACAATTCTGTCAGCTCTAGGACTCTACATTTTCCCAGCGTGCAGGGGTATTTTGAGGATGTATCAACTGACAACAGAGGATGTATCAGCAGACAATTTCACTAAATGAAAAAAATAGTTGAATTTGGAAAGGACCTCTGAAAAATATCCAGGTCCAATCCCTGTCTCAAAACAGTCAACTAGAGCAGTTTACTCAGGACCATGTGTATCTGGTCCCTAGTATCTGGAATTCCGCTGGTAACCAGCTTAGCTTCCTGGTTTGCAAATTCAGGTCTCGCATGGTAAGTCAAGTTTGCACCAGACCCACAGACATCTGAGGATGCTGTATAAAAGTGTCACTGGAACAATGAACCTACCTATAAAGCAGGAAAATGCTTGCAAATGCCTTGACTCATTTTTATTTTCTTATTGTAACTATCGTCATCATCACTTACAATAATAATGCAGGGAATCTGCAATTTTTCCTCAGCACAGCTGGAAAATTGATCTCAATTTGGCCTTACACCCCCCCTTTCCCATGTACTCTGCATGCACCTATCTGTCATAAACAAATAAATTAGCCTTAACTGTTAGGAGCACACAGACTGCTTTCAATTAGAGGTGGTACCTTCAGACCCTGTTCACTCAGCAGCAGGAAGACAGCAAAATATTTCTGTTATTGAACTTCTTGGCACTGTCTTGCTTGGGGATATTTATTTTAATAAACACAAGGTCGTTATGCTAGCATGAGGACACCACAGGTTCTCCCTAAGTGTTACTCTCTGATTACATGTTATCCATCTTGCTATTGTATCTCTGGCTGAATTTTGTCAGCCTCAACTGAGCAGCTCCTGTTAAAATTAGAAAAAAATCCTCAAGGGAGGCCACTCTCATAAACAGAAAACTGTAATTCTGGACAGTTAGCAGACAGCTCCATATGCAGTAACAGCTTCAGCTACCTCTGTGCTGCTTGCACTATGAAGCACCTGTCAGCACACAGTAAGCTGCAAGAAGTGCATCTATGTCTGCATATAAGGACAAGGTTGCTGATGTCTTACTCACATTTTTACTCTATGCAGAATACAATAGAGCAACGGAGATATTAGTCATTGAGGAGCATTTTTTTAAAAGCTGGGAACGTTAGAATAATATTCTGACTGTATCTAGAATGAACAATTAAATACTCTGTTAAACACTTCTCTTTTAGTAGACTAATTACACTGTCAGACCAACCAATGCCACTCACTTTTATACATGTTTTGGTCCACCGCTGCTGCCACAAAGCACCAATTTGCCACAGTGCAGAACAACAAAAGCAATATGATAAAAACGCACACACAGTCCTAAAAATCTTGTAAAAAGATCAATGTACCTCCAGTAAGAACAGTCTGGTTACCTTGTTCCTATGCCAATGAATGAAGAACTAAACATTCTTCAAAATATCGGAGAGACATAGTACTTCCTCTGTCAGTGGTGAAACAACCCAACAGTCTTATTCAACACTCAGAATGAAAAAGGATGAAAATTAAAAAATCACTGGGGGGTAAAAATCTTGTAAAAAGATCAATGTACCTCCAGTAAGAACAGTCTGGTTACCTTGTTCCTATGCCAATGAATGAAGAACTAAACATTCTTCAAAATATCGGAGAGACATAGTACTTCCTCTGTCAGTGGTGAAACAACCCAACAGTCTTATTCAACACTCAGAATGAAAAAGGATGAAAATTAAAAAATCACTGGGGGGGAAATTCCATTAACACATCACTTATTAGAGATTGAGCTTTCCTGAATCTAGAGACCACACACTATCATTCTACACACTGGAAAACATAAAAGAAAGCTTGTTATTAGCTTAGTGGATTGGATTTTGTTGACTCAACAGATACAGGCAGTGACTCCCTTCATCTGTGCATGGTATGGCACAAAGCACAATATCACTGTTTTGTAAATAATGATGTGCAGGGAGAGTACTGGGTTGGGGACTTTATTTTTATAACTCTAACCCAAAGAAGGTTAGGAGAATAAATTGTTTCAAAGCTGGAAAAAAAATGCTATAATTCACCATATAGCTCACTTCTGGTTTTACTTTCACTTACTGTGATGGTTTAACACCAGTCACCACCTAAGCACCACACAGCTGCTCACCCACCTCTCCCGAGTGGGAATATAGATACATATTGAGCATGATGTTTTATGGCATGAAAAATCCCATTGGTCAGTTTGGGTCAGATCTCTTGGCTGTCTCCTCCCAGCTACTTGTAGAGAAGGAGCTGGTAACACAGGGGTTGTAGAAGAAACTGAAAAAAGTCCTTGGCTTAATGTAAACATTGCTTGGCAACAACTCAGACCATTAGTGTGTTATCAACATTCTTCTCAGCACAAATCCAAAACACAGCCTCATACTATCTACTGTGAAGAAAATCAACTCTATCCGAACCAAAACCAGAACACTTACTAACGTAGTGATCTAAGAGAAATGACAGAAAAGGATCAATTATTTCTCTATGCTTTTTTTTTTAAGACTTCAAATTATTGATCAATCTCTTTTTTCTAAAATCAGAATGAAGCTTCTAATGTTCATAGCAAAAAACGTATACCTTGGAAACTTGCATCTATGGCCTACTGTTGCATTTGGAAAATCATTTATACACTGTGTGTCTGCCTTCTGAGGCTCAGAGAATGGTAAAAACCTTCTTAATACTCATGGTAATGACTAAGAATGAAAATACATTTATGCTTCCTTCAAAAATGGACAAAAAGTTGGCATTGCCAAAAGCAATTAATCTTCCTGCAAACTCTGCCATTCATTACAAAACCTGTAATTCAAGAAACATTTTAAATTATCATTCATTTTGTGACTGTCCACCACTACTGTAATACATTGTATTTTCTTTGTTAGCAACGATCTCCAGAATATCTGGTTTCTGAAACATTTTCTAGCTCTTTAGTTTAATTCAAATAAATAACTTGGTCAGGAGTTTTGGTGAAGACAGGCAACCCAAATCCCTTAATTTTCCTATGTACACTCTTCAAAAGATGAGGCCTTCTATACCTGAAATATTTCTTGAAAATGGACAACTCAGTCACAGAAAGAATTTCTCAGAGATCTGTGCTGAAAAGTTGCTTAAATAAACAGGTTTTGGTGGATTTCTTTCAATACTGAGCATGACCATTTAGCTATGCTTGCTGGAATACTCTGCAGTGCCCAAAGCATCACCCAGAGCAAATGCAATCCGGTGTTGTGTTTGCCATCAACTATTACTTCCACCTGGTATGTCTGGTACACTGATTCAGGTCACTTTCTAAACTTGAAGCACCCTAGGTACAAATTGTCCTCTCAGTAACCCTAATCACATAAATTGCTTCACAGTTTGCCTTTTAAAATCCTGTTTCTCTGTGTTCAGATTTTCCTCACTGTTTCTGATAATATTCTTTATTAAATATTGCTTCTGAATAACTCTTATATGACATGAAAAACACAATTGCCTTTCTGTGTCTTGTCTTTTTGTGCCAATTTTGCATGCACTCTATCTTCACTACATATTATTATGCACCTGCAGATATATTCAATCCATTATTGTCCTTCCAGTTCCCACAAGTGATTCAGCTGTTTTGTAAAAAAGATGCTGAAAGACATAAAATAATAATAATGAGGAAAAGGAGGAAGCATTAATGTTAAAGCTGAGGCTTTAGATGCAAACATATCTCTTCCTTGGTTTGTTATAAGCTTTACATCACTACACACATGTTGAACCTATCTGAAAACAGATATACTTCCTACAGACATGCTGTTTGCCATCTGAAATTTCCAGAGATGTATTTGTCCTTCAGCAAGGAAGTGTCCTACTTTGAGCTTTGATTCCTCTTCTTGGGGAGGGGAGTAGGGGAAGGAAGGAGGGAAGAAGTGTATTACTAACTCTTCATAAGCTGCTATACTACAAAAAGACAAATCAGAAACCTAAAATAATCAGAGTTATAAATTAGAATGAAATGTTAAACTGTTCAATATGTGTTCTTATAAACCGTTCAAGAAAACAATGTGGACTACATTTTTTTTTCAATGCATTAATAACCTATTAAAGTTACTTAATATTTGCAAAATAGAGAAAAAGAGCTTGTTTAATGTTTAGACCACAATATTCAACTGCAGGACTCAAACCTGGCAATGCCACTGTTGAAGTGCATCTCTCTTTGCACTAAAAATCCCCATCTCAAAAAGGAGTGTAAGTACCCTCTTTCCTCCATCCTCCTCCTAATGCTGACTATCAATCAGTCTTAACTAATGTCCATGATTAGTCACTGATACCATGTCTTTGCTTTGAGATTTGCGCCAGGAATTAATTTAACCAAATTTGGAAAAGACTTCAATATCCTCAAGCACAAAGTGTTGCATAAAGGGAGGGATGGGGGCACCTACTGTTTAATACAAGTTAGAGATTTAATAAAGAAATCCTCTGGGTAATCACATATTCCTGAATACTGCTGTGCATTTTCATTGAATATCTCCAAAAGTAATTATTATGTCTCTACTTCAGTGTTTTGGAAAACATAACATGCAGTTATTTTGACATTGCATGTTATTTTTTCATATCAACCTTGTCACTTCAAGAGGCCTTAAAATATAATGAAAAGATCAGAGACCCTGTGATTAAGCTGAAGAGAGCCTTGTGCTTTCAAAATTTGGCATTCAACTACGTCATTTCATAGCTCTTCAGCCTAAAAGACATTGAATAATAAGTATTTAATCAATCTGCAAAATGAACTTTTCCCATTTCTAAGACATGCTATTACATTTAGGCATCAAGAACCACCTGTTTCCGAGTTGCTCTACAAGCACACTGTAAACGGCAATGCAATAAGCCTGGAGGTATTCTGCCACTTGGATGTGGAAGTACCAACCCATTCATGGAAAGAAGGAAGCAAGTCTCAAGCAAACTGCTGATTCTTTACACCATTCATAGCTCTTCCACAGAAATGGTGAGCACAGAATTACTTGCGGACACAATGCACGCTGCACAAACCAGCTTAAAATTAGGACTTCTCTGAAAAATCTAAGCGATACATACATGCTTTCATAGACATAGAAGAGATTCATTGTGTGATTCTAAACCATACACCTTCTCTAGGTTACATCTAACAATGTGCAATCATACTAAAGCCTACAACTAAAGCAGAACAACTATGCTGATTTTGAATGACACTGTCCAGGACATGAAAACAATCTAGACAAAGAAATGTGGCATGGAGCTGGAATTCACATCCGTTGTTCCCAGATACACAACTTCCTCAGTAAGATCTACCTCAGACATGCTGTAACCCAAAACCAAATCGGTAACCAAAAAATGATGGTTTCAACCCATTGTGGTATTTTTTCATTATCTATCAGCAGTGTTGAAACATAAGCCTTTAAACACTGAAGTACAGACCTTTGGAAAACACTAAATAAATTACTCCAACAACTTTGAACCACAAGACACGAACACATTAACACATAATCTAAGTACCAGGCAACGTTGCTGAAAAGTATTTGCTTAGTATCATATGGAGATAGTTTTTTTTCATCAAAAATATGGGCAGCAGAGGAGTAGTATGAATTTAATTTTATTTCTACTACTGCACTCTTTTCAACTGGCAGGATAGGCAGTGGTAGTAGAGGCAAGGACCTTAATATTGTTATCATGTAAGTGTTAAGGAGGAATTGAGCTGCTATCAGTGATCAACCATCCTTGGTCCTTTCAAGTCTCTTTCAGAGTACTGTAATGTAGAAGTGACCTCTTCAGCCCACACAGCAGCTGTTAAAAGGTCTGCGGATTTCACACAGACAGGCTGTTATCTGTCTGAGACAGAGCAGAAAATGTACTTGGGTATCATTAATGCCCTGTCTAGCATGCTAACCCCGGGAGAAACTCTCTTCAGGACAGCAGAAACATTACGGTTGTTCAGTGAACCAGACAGCAAAGGGTGAACACCACAGACATTTTTGCAACTGCACTTAAACATCCTTTGTCTTCCTGTGAATCACTAAGACAGGGAACACTTGGACTGTTATAAACCCACATTTCTGTTCTGTGGAGCCCCCTGAGAAATGGGAACATACGTGCAGATGTGTTAGCATGTCTTCACCCCCTAAGTGAGAAAAATTACTTCCTACATAGGACTGTAATTATTGGATTTTTCAACTTTCCTTCAATTAGCAGAAATGGCTCAACTATAAACTGAAAGTCACCACTTTATTGTAGGTACAGTAACTGCAATTTGTTACACAGGTAGAAGCATTCTAAGACCCTATTACATTAAATGCTATTTACACATGGTATGTGAAAACTTCTTAATAGCTTAATAATTGTCTATTAAGATAATGAACTGTTTTGCTTTCCTTTGTTTTGTATTTTATCATAAAATTATTGAAACTAATTGAAAACATCCCTGTGCAGATCTAAAAATAAGATATATAAAGATATTCTGTAATGACACAAAGTAAATCTGAAGATAAATCCTTTATCTCTTTCTTCCTCCATACATTTAGTTTCCCAGTGAAAACAGCCAATACTGAAATTACCCTCAACACTCGTAATTATGCTAAGTGTGCAGAATGGGTTACAAAAGTAAATGGAATGGAATAAAAATGTTCTAAATGCATGTCAAAATTTAACAATGTATGCCATGATTACTTCTTGTAAAAATAAAGAAACCATTGAACCTGTGGAGTGGCAAGGAAAAATTTCTGTCAGGATTACATCAGTAAAGAAAAACTTGATGTATTTTACCCATTTACCAGTTACACACACACTGAGAATCTAAATCTTCACACCTACCACATGATTATTTTTCTTAACCTGTACAGTCTAGTCTAAAGCCCTGGAAATCAGTACAAACCTTCTAACAAAGAAAATACAGCCTTGTATTTTGGCCCACTCGATTCATAAGCACGCAAGCAACACTAGATCTTAGACACATAAACAAGATAAAAAGACTAAACTTCCTTGAAACCAGTTAATTTCCCTTTTGCATATGTTCAGTTATTATTATTAACTCTAATTACATTACCGTCTTAAAACACTCTTCAGGGAGACCTTCCTCTGTTATCAGCAGTTCCAAAAGTAACTGAAAAACATCGTGTGGTCATTTATTTGTAATGCATTTGATGCAGTTATTCTGTTGCTACAGGCAACAAGGCCTGTCTCTTTAATGGAGTGTTCTTTTCAACTGTTGCTAAACTTCACTTTTGCTTGCACTTCACACCAAGCTGCATTACACTTTTTAAAAACATCTAACTGATGGGCTTTTCTACAATGATCAGCTATTAAAATAAAATTTAAAACAGTCTTCATACTACATCTCCAAAGGAAGGTAGCAAAGAATATGTGATCCAAACAGGAGAAGACCAAGATAAAAGAAATTTTGCATTTCCAGATTTTGACCGTACTACAGATGTCCAAGGCAGAAATTAAATAGCTTCTTACAACAGAATGTGGGCTATTCTTCTTGAATAGCTTTTCTTCATCTCATCACTTCTCCATCAAAATGTGCATGCCTCACAGTCAAGCTAAGATATTTACTGGAACATCTGTACAAGCTATTAAATTTTTATAACCTTAAAACTCACTTGACAGGACAACAAGGAGTTCTTTAAGATTCAGGTCAATAAAGACATCACTATCATCTAATAACAGGTGAAAATTCTGCGTAAAGGTTATTAGAGAATCCCACAGAAAACTTTAAACATGGTAAAATTTTTAATATTTTGAGTCCTGATAGCATCTTTTGTGTTGAATTCTAAGATACTCAGCAAGATAGATGAAAGGCAATGATCCACTAGAAGAGTTAGGGAAAATTCACATTGAATTACCTGCACTTTTACATTAATGACTTAAGTCTGTCTTAAACCTATGAACAAGCAGCATCTTCAACTTAAACCAGGCCGTATTTCAAAATTGTTTCCCCTCCTAGAGTAATGTTATGGACATTCTCATATTTGATTTTAAACATTTGATGTTTTCAAGGTGATAAGATCATTCCTAATCAGTTAGCATCGCACAGCTGAATTGACAAGATACTGCCAATGACTGTAGAGCAAAAAGATAATCTTGGTGCTCAAGGTTCAAGCTGCTTGTAGGTTTAAAAAATAACAAATACTGTAACAAAATAACAAATACTGTAACAAAATAATGGATTATACAGCTTTAGATTTACTATGTTCTTTTCACAGCTATTGGCTGAAAACTCTGTCAAGGGTAGAACTAAGAAACTGAAAATTTACTGAGTACGAGATAGCCTATATCTATATGCCCATTCAATTGCCAGTATTCAGCTTCTGAAGGTTAATTTTCTAGCCATCATTTTTAAATAATTATCTGTAATAGAAGGTAAAAGCAAAAGCAACTAGACCCTTTAAAATATCTCAAATTCCTGCATGTACTGCAGAAGGGGTAGAGGAACGTAAGAAAAGACTATAAACCAAAAGTCTTCATTACTCCTCCCTACAACCGTAGCTTGCTAATTTCTCTTAAAAATCCAGCAGCTGTATAAAATAACTAGCACCTAACATTTTCAGTTTAAAGACTGGGTCCAGCTGGAGGTATGGAGAACTTCTGGCTATCTCACTCAATGTATTTTTTCAGAACTAAAGATTGCTAAAATGAATATTAATGCATGAACCAAGGTTCAAGTAGTAACATTTCCAAGCGCCCAGAACAATAACTCTGCCATGTCTGAATGTCACTGTTAACAGTACATTGTCTCCCAGAATAAAACAGTGGATAATAAGCCTTCTTTTCCCCTCCCTTTTTTTTCTTTTCTCTCTCCGTTTTTTATCTTTTCTCTCTCATTCTCTCATTTCTGCTGAATGCCTGGAAATGTGACTGGGGATTTCCACCTGCATGCCACAGAATCTGTGGATCACACATATTTGTGATTTCCCAATGCCCATTTGATGCCTCAGTACACCTCATAGCTCCCTACACTGACAAGCAAGTGGGAAACAAGCCTGTGTCAGGTCATGATTTAGACCTATTAAGGCTACCTGCAGGAATATTTCTATTTCCTTGGTATGACTAAGATTTATTTGTCCTGACTGATTTCAAAAATGCATAATTTATCTCAAATAGAGGGAAAAAATATTACAGATTTGTCTAATTCAGACATTTATTAGATGAGTCAGACCTTAAAATGCCTTGAAATTAATTAGCTGAAGTGAAGGGAGAGGTAACCTCAGTCAGCTTCATCTTGTGAAATAAGAGTCTCAGATATCTGAAAGCTGAATGAGAGATCAGATCCTACTGGTATGAAATGAGAAATCTATCACTCAAACTGAACTGCCATTAGTTCGAAGTGGGATGATAGTGCTCATAAACTTCTTACCAGCCTCCCTCAACAGGAGCCAGATAATGAACTCAAACTTAAAATGCCATATAACAGTGGCAGAGGACATTTAACTGTGAATAAAAATCCAATGAATCAGTGAGGACATGTGAAATGCATGCTATAAAAACATAAAGACATTATCCATGGAGAAGCTGACAAGCTCATGCTCTGTCAGTAACTGACCTTAACTATGTGAAATGTTACCACTGTTAATTAGCAAAGCCACAAAACAATCTTTACGATCTAAGGAAATAACATTCTCACTTTACTCTTGGAAAACTGACACACAACAGGTTAGAATCTGACTATAGTAATATCAGTATGGATCTAATACATGAATCAAATGAAAACATGCTCTTAATCTTTAAGTTAATAAAGCTACAAAGGAGAGTTCTAGCTGTCTGTGGAAGAGAAAAGGATCATACACATAAAAGATACCATGTAAAGAAGTGACCTATTTTATCTGACTTATTTACAAGGAGCAAGGTAAAGAGGAAAGTGGAAATCTTCTGTAGCAAGAGGTATGAATCACTGCAAGGACAAGAGGACACCCACAGTGTTACGGACAACCTGTATGAAAGGAGCCCAGATGGCTCTGAAGTAAATACAAGTTCATTTCTGGCTACCTAAGCTTACTTATCAACAGTAAGGCACACAGGAGTGAGCAAGCCTACTGTACATCCATCATTCACATTTCTCCATTTCATTATAGACAGAAAATGCACTTACAATATGTCAAGCTGAAATAGCTCTTGGCATGAGTCAGAGAGGGAAACCACAAAAGATGAGCGAGGAGGAGATGCAAAATCAGGTAAAACTGGTGAAGTATGTGTTCCTTCCAGTCTCTGAAAAACAGACTCATTTTTCAGAAAAACAATTGACGGAAAAAAAGAACAATATAAAAATTCTTATTTCCTCACTGTTGAAAATTAAAATTTTTTTCTATCTCACTCCCCTATTAGCTGTGAACAGGACAGACATAATGACAAAATGGCTGTGTTCTACAATATATCCTTATATTTTCTTCCTTCTTTGCTGTGTTGGGCTTCTGTGGTGGTGGATTTTGGTAGAAGAGACACAGGGATGGCTC
Organism: Eurypyga helias; assembly: GCF_000690775.1. Lineage (NCBI taxonomy): Eukaryota > Metazoa > Chordata > Aves > Eurypygiformes > Eurypygidae > Eurypyga > Eurypyga helias. The sequence continues at coordinate 26,983 of NW_010258367.1, forward strand.
TTGTTTCTTGTGAGAAGCTTCCAGAGAAGCCCCCCCCAACCAGCTCCAAGTCAGACCTGGACAAGGCTGAGCCAGTCAGCGCCTCTGTGAATTAAGATATTTAAGAGGGGAGGACACAAGAAGAGATCTAGCAGTAGAAGTGGAAAAGGAGTCAAGAGGGAGTTAGAGAGAATCAGCGTGGAGAGAGGAGTGGGATGTGAGAGAGACAGCCAGGCAGACACCCAGGTCAGTGCAGAAGGAGGGGAGGAGGTGGTCAGAGCAGAGGTTCCCCATCAGCCCGTGGTGAGAGGGCAGCTGTGCCCTGCAGCCATGGAGGGCCATGGGAGGGGTAAAGACCCACCTGCAGCCCAGGGAGGACCCCACTCTGGAGCAGGTGGCTGTGCCTGAAGGAGCCTGTGACTCCACGGGAAAAGCCTGTGCTGGAGCAGGCTGCTCCTGAAGGACTGCACCCCATGGAAGGGACCCACACTGGTGCAGTTAGAGAACTGTAGCCCATGGGAAGGACTCATGCCAGGGAGGGAGGTTCGTGGCGGTCTGTCTCCCGTTGGAGGGACCCCACGCTGGAGCAGGGGAATAGAGTGAGGTGTTCTCCCACCCTGAGGAGGAAGAAGCAGCAGAGATGATGTGTGATGAACTTACTGGGGAACCCCCATGACCCTGTGCTGCTGAGGGGGAAGGAGGTAGCCTCGGAAGAAGGGAATGATGGGGGGAAGGTTGTTTTTAAGGTCTCTTTTGGTTTATCTCTCATCATCTGACTCAGATTTTGGTTGGTAACTTATTAAATGGATTTTTCTTCCCCAGTCAAGTTTGTTTTGCCTATGAACATAATGGGTGAGTGACCGATCCTTCTATGTCCTTGCCTCAAGCCACAAAATTTCCTTGTATTTTCTCCTCCACATCCCACTTCACAGAGTGAGCGAGCAGCCTCATAGTCTTTGTTCCAAGCTGGACCTAAACCACAATGCTTGCCTTTCATTTTCTCTAGGATTATTATGGTTTACTTATACTGAAGACACTGAGGACGAGACAGAGAGGAAGATGTTCCCATTTAACAAATCCAGTCTTAATACCATTTAATATACTTACTGGTTTTAGTGCACGTCATCCATTATGTTGCCTAGAGGCTGAGGCACATAAAGGCTGTGCCTACACAGCCCGCTAAACACACTTAAATATCCTGAAGTTCTCCTCCCCTAGCTATTAAGGTAAATGCCATTGAAGTATCCTGCTGCTCTTATCCTGCCCATGCACTAGTACCTCCTTCTGATGGAAAATCAACAGCACACTAGTTGCCTTTTGTAATCCAGATGTGGCCAGGATGAAGACAAATTCAGTCATTTCCCCATTGCTGAAAACAAGCTCTGCAATCATCAGATGATAAAATGAACCTGAAGAAATCTTAGTGCATTTATTTTATCCTTACTTTATCACTTAAATCTTCTGCTTCAATAAAAGTACTGTCAAATAAAGATGCTGTAAGGGAAAAACAAAGCCTCACATATTTAATAACTATGGAACTTTTAATAAATAGCGTAAGTCAAAAAACAGAAAAATACAGAGAATCAGGAAATTAACTGTTTTGGGATGATGAGGGAATGCAAGAAAGTTGAACAGTAAAACTCTCTATGCAATACAACTACATCATGGACAGCAGCAGCTCGTACTTCCTCTAACACTGTTGTTCCCTCATCCCAGGCTGGACGAGGCTTTGAGCAACCTGGTCCAGTGGAAGGTGTCCCTGCCCATGGCAGGGTGGTTGGAACTAGATGATCTTTAAGCTCCCTTCCAACCCAAACCATTCTGTGATTGTATGACTTGACCCCATGCTCAGTAAAACTCAAAACTCAAGCAACCATCCTGCAGGGATTAGGGATTCTGACTGATACTTAGAGTTACAAGGAGAAGGCCTAGAAGAGGAAGAATATATTAGGAAGATAAAGTGCTAGAGTCCTATAAGCTAGTAAAGACTATCTGGGACATAGGGACTGGGCATCTGGACATCTCTCATTTTTTGGAGGGCTGAAAGGACCAGAAGAGCACACCAGTGAACCTGTGACATACATGCCTACTCATGAGCCAGGTGAAGACACAAGCCACAATTTTTAGAAGTATGTTGCAGTTCAATTAATGACCCACTCACAATCAATCTTATTATGATGAAAAGTCATTTTACTTAATGTGTGGAGTAATATTTTAATATTTCAGATTAATCTGAGAAGGTGAGAAGTCATTTCCGAACCTCAGCCACATTTGATCCAAGATAGTTTTTATGTAAAGGGAGAAAAAATTGAAATCAATTATATATTTTAATATGCAGTGCCCCATATGTTCAGGGAAAAGTTGTTTAGTACAAATTACATACATGTTTGAGAACAGCACTTTCCTATAAGAACTGGTGAAAACTAACAAAATTATTTTCCATTCATACAGATCAATGACAAAAATAATTACTACATATTCCCTTTTAATTTCAACAATGCTAAAATATTGCTTTAATGAGGTAAATATTAATCCTTAATATCTCCCTTGTGTTGAACTATGACATTATAGATATTATTTGAACTGTATGCACTAAGTAACATCTTTTGGTATTATTAAAAAAAATTATTTAAGAAACAAGAAATTCAGCTTTTCTTCTCAGCTCTGAAATGAACCAAAACAATGCCCATTTGTTGGAATCTCCCACTGGAAAAATAAATCAAAGTAGTTTGCAACTTGAAAGGCCTGTTTGTGGATAAATATATTACACACTGAGAACCCTAAGAAAATTATGATTTTGAGCATGTAAAAATGTAAAACACGGTCTTGGTACTTCTGTAGCCAATAATAAACCATTCACAGCTTCAGTAGTGGTCTGTATCAAAAAGAATCAATGTTGAGATGTGATCACTAAGAAATGTTATCAACTGTACTTTAAGATGGCTTCTTTTTAACATATATATATATTCTAGGCATATATCACTCACTACTTTAGCATTTGAAAATCATAGTCTTTTATGCATATAGATGTTCATTGCTGAAGCTCTTTCTTATAAGTGACTCATACTTGGATTTTCAGGAAGACAGTTAGGTAAGCGTATTTACATCATATAATACTAGACAGTAAAATTAGGAGACTAGTCTCTGTTGGGTCCCTATGTAGTCCATAGAATGTAAGAGAATTCTTCAGAGAACAGCTCAGGCCTCTCCCATCAGGTTTCTGTTTACAGTCCCCCACTGAAGGATCCTCTTTTTCCCCTCTAGATATAGGAGACTTCTCAGAGTCTATAACATAACTTTAAGAAATGAATATTCTCACCTAAACCAAAGAAGTGTAAATACCCTTTCCTTTCTCCTAGTTTAATGTTCAAATCCCTACTCATAAAATAAAAAGATGGGTACAAGAACTAGAAGCCAAGACTCAGGAGACAGACATTAGTATTAGAGTTAAGAAACTCCCACCCAGTCACAAAGGATCAGGAGTTCACTACCAAGGCACATTTCCAAATTCATCTTTCATTAGCTGTCGCATGGAAAACAACTCCTTCAAACTCTCTAAAATTCTCTGAACCTGATTTCAGACACGCCAAAAGAACTTGTTTTGTTTCTCCATCTGTAAATTGACATCTTAGGGTTTAGCTTATATCCATCCCTGCAACATACATATGAAGGGGTAGAAGTACACCCAGGTGGCATTCACACTAATTGCTTAATAACTGTAAAGCACCTTCAGGATATGAAGTGCACATTAAGTATTGCAAGCTCTTACCTCTTTTTAAAAGAAAGTTACTAGTGCTTGCAAAAACAAAAATAACTCCATGTAATTAAACGACGAAGACCCCTGCTAACTCTGCAGCATACAAGCCTGTATACCAGTCAGAATCCAGCACACTCAGGACCAATCCTGCTGAGATGTCCTCATTACAACAGGGCAAACAAAGATATTTTCTTTATGTTCTCTCAATAATTACATTTGATCTGCCTCACTGAGGATCTCCTGCTAGCAATGAAAAGTATGAACTGTTTCAATGGGTCAATCTCTAGCTGTTTTATTTTCATTTCTAACATAGCAGACACTTACATTTTTAACTTCCTAAGCAATATCCAGTGTAGTTTCCCTCTTAAGCCTATTCAGTGACAATGAGCCAATTACTTATCAACTGCAAGCTCAGCTAGCAATTAATCCTAATTTACCAATGAGCACAATGTAAAATATGCTTTTCCTAAGACTTCAGATGTTCTGTGACCACTATTATACACAGAGGAACTTTGAAGGTTCATTAAAGTTAGCACAATGATTATTTTTCCCCCTCTTGCTCAATCTGCAGTACACCTCTGTGTCAGAAATGGGTTGATTGAAAAGATTATGGTCTAGCTCTCAAAATGGATGTAAAAATACATTCTTAACATAAAATATATGATCTTAAAACAACATCCACTAACTAGTAAGCATTGTGACTGCTTGTATCTCTAAAAATCGGAATAAATTGTTACTGAAATTACGATGCTTTCAAATACAGAATTTATCTAAGCAAGTTTTCATACATTAAAAACTCTACATGTTAAAGAACAAATAATCCATCTTCAGCTTACACAGAGGGATGGATTGGAGGAAAGGAACCTGAGATTGCCAAGACCTGGAAATTGTTCTATAGGTGATTTCTAATATGAAGATGCAACTCTGCTATGCAACAAGCCACAGACTCTGAGAGGGGGAAGAAGGGGGAGGGGAGGGGAAACCCCGTGAAGTAATTACCTGGAATACAACCTAAATTTGAACAAAAAACTATTTCTGAAACAAAAAAACTCTTGTTCTATTTCATCCCATTTTAATTCCTCAGATAAACTCTTTTTGTACTAATACATTGTAAAACGAAATATTTTTAGGAAAATTAATTAGAAAAAATCCTACGAAACCACTGAGAAGACCTGTGCATAGCCTCATACGGCATAAAGACATATAATACAGTTTATGAAGACTACGCTGTCTCCTTATAAGAAATTAACAAAAGGGAACTTTTCCACCAGCTTCAACAGAGCACTATCAAGTGTTTACTACTATGAAATCTTGGGAGATTAGCAGAAAAGAGATATTCATAGAAGAGGATGTGTTCATCTCACTTTTCTTACTTTTCAGGAACCGTTATTTAGACCATAGAACAATAAGCACAGTTGCTTTTGCATAAGTGAGATAGGAAAATAAGTCCCAAGACAGTATATGAACTATTTGAAACTATAAATTTGAAATGAAAATAGATAAAATTTCAATATTCTTACTGAGCTCCCTGTTGTGACACTGCTGGAATCATCCCAGCAGGGATCTTGTAGCTGAAGAAGGGTAAATTCACTACAAGGTAAAACAAAACTTGAGAAAGAAGACAATGAGCGGGGTTTTCCAAAGCACATTCAAAGGAAGGTAAGACAAACTGATTGGTGAAATTATTGCATTACCTCCTGTAAAAATTAAGGTGGGCTCGGACACTTGTTTAAACAACTTCTAAATAATTATTTCATAGCCTTTTAGTACAGGCTCCAGCTTAATATGACCCAGCCTACTTGAATCCTTTCCTGTTCAATGTCTTCTCTAGACAGTTCCAGGAACTGAGCCTTAGTTTGGATTCAAGCAATCATACATTAACAGTCGGATGAGCGTCACTGAGTGCACACACTGTCCAAGAACACTGACATAAATTAAAGCTTTCCTACCACTTAATACCCGTCTTGTATGCTTACAACAGGTGAAGTCTGGCTTTCACAAGCAAAAAGGTAATACATCTTCCAAGAATGAATTCTGCATAAATAGCTATGCACATCATAATACCTCTTTGTTCCCCCACCACATACAGACATAGATTGCAAGGCATGGTAAAAACATCTCTACCCATCAAGTCACATCAGCAGAGAAAGTTCCCTCTATCACAAGCACACATTTGACCTTGGGCAAAGCTTAGTTAGTGTTGACCAGTACCAGAGGGATTGGTAAATGTACCATTTTTCCAACAGTTTTCAATTACTTTGATGAGCAATTAAAATGCTAATTAAAAAGCAATCCAAAAGTCAGTACTCAGAAGGTTATGAAATAATGAATTCTTGTACACTCACTGCATTGGAAGCATTAAGAAGGTGGTCACAATGCAGCTGGAGCAGAAAGGTGCAAAAGACAGGTACTATATTAAGTTTTGGGATGTTTGTATATTAAAGAGAAAAGGACACTTTAAATACATCTGGCAAAGTGTTTTCTAAGTGCTGGGTTAGACTAAAGGTTTATATAAACAGTACCCTAGCAGATACTGGCTTCAGGCAGAATTCATCACTCACATAGGACAGGAAAAAACCACATGCACTCTGTTGTCAACGGGAGAAGTTCAGAGCTCATCGGTCAAGTTCTAAAATAATCATGGCACTGTTTTAATAATCAGCAGAGGGGTTTAAATAGTTAAAGTCTGGGCTTACACGCTTTCAGCTATCAAGCTTATGTCTGCAATCAAAAGAATTAGAAACCTGCTTTTATTTCATCTTCCTGTTGTGATTCTCATGCAATTGCAGAAATTTAGAACTTCTCATCTGAAGAAAACCTTTCAATATTGTGAGTCACAAGAAAAGTTATGGGAGCTAGTAACACTGCCTCCATCACTACGTGCCAATTAAGTTCTGTTCTGGAGAATTAAGTGGCACACAGTAGTGATCTAAAAGGAAACCAAAGCACTAAAGAAAATTAATAAATATTCTTTTCCTGTTGTTCACGCTCGAAAGAACAATAACCACTGCTTTGAATTAAATTCTCTACAGGCTAGAGTATATCAAGCTGTACAAAAGAATCATTCCTTGAAATTCCACCTGGGAGGGCCCCAGAGTAACTCTGGAATTTCTACATACTGTTAGTGGTGAGAGAGGAGCCAATTCCAGCTCACAGGTAACTCATGAAAAAGATTCAACCTGTTCCTTCAAAGCTACTTAATGAGATCTTGTGCATGTACCCAGTCATGTTTTCCATCATAGCTATAACTATTTAGTACCAAAGTTTTGTTGTGGATTTTTTTGTTTGTTTGTTTTGGGTTTTTTTAATGCAGTGAAGTTGCATTTAGTGCAGCACAGGAGATCAAAATCCTCGTTACAATGCACTGACTCTATCATGGGTGCCACAACAAAGTGATTTTCCCTGAACAATCTCAGTGATACTCATTAAATAGACTATCATTAAAAAAAAAAAAACCACATACAACAACACAAATGAGTAACATAACCTCAGTCTTCTAGTAAATCCACAAAGCAACTGTGTTACACTAACAACAAACAAAAATGTTTCCTAAACTGCACAGGTTCTTGTCATCTATTCAGCAGCCATCCTGCATTCTGTAGGAGGTCTCGATTTATGTGACTGGCATCTATATTTCTGACGTTAAAGATGGAGATCTTTCGCATTGTTGGAAAGAACTGCATGGGTTTTTCTATGAAACAATATTAATCTGCCTTTCTTATTACAATATCATACATAACATTCACTCAGAATAAATCGGCATGTCTTACATCTCAGGTTATCCACTGGTAAAATTAAAATAAAAAAGGAAAAAGACTAGACAAATTATTATCAGAGGAACCAAACAGCAGGAGGCAGAAAAATAACCTTCCTGCCACAGAACATAACTCAGTTCTTATCTCAGAAATCAAATCCTTACTCTAGCAATATAGGTACTGAAACTGCACTGGGCTGTATGGCTACACAGACCCAGACACAAGGCCAGAAATATGAGTTAATAAGTAGCATCACTGAGGTAAGCTATATACTAGCTCGCAAAATCAGTCTCTAACCTAACTCTGCTGTCTAGAGCATGTTAGTAAAAGATACAGAAATTTTGTGTTATACACACTGAAAACCAGAATAAGTTATTACTGAACAGTCTATTTTTTTCTGCTAATAACATTAATCTACAAAATAATCTCAAAATTAAAATTCAAAACCTTGAATTACACTTTCCATTTCAGTATATTACTAGACTTCTTTTGATTAATAGATCTCCAGAGCTATACAAGACAGCTGTTAAGAGGACCTGGTAATGTTGCAGTAAAGAAATAAACCTATTCTCCCCCTTGAAAACTGCCAGGTGAAATTTGATCCACTAACTGTAATTACCACGACTGGATTTTGGCCAAGACATTATGAACATTAACACTTCAAATTATGATATAGATCAAATTAACATTTGAAAGAAACATTACTATAACGTGCCATTAATTTTAATTGGATACACCTTCTGAAAAAAGGCTACTTTGTGATATTATTTAAAATTATTTATGTAGCACTGAAATGTTCAAATGCATAGTATCAGCAAAAAGAAAACATGGCTGCAATCATTTTTAGAAAAAAAAAAGTCACTAAGGTGTTAGCTTTCTTCCCCATTATTTCATTATAAATCCCCTGAAGTCTGCTAATCCAGCTTCATGTCTTCAGAATAATTTATATTTTGCATGTTCATTTCCCAGCAGGTTCTGGCTGTTCCAGGTATTTTCCTTAGCAGAATGTCAGAGGATTCTCACTTCCTTTCTCTACCACAAATCCTTGTAATGCCACCTAAATAGTGTTGTGGCACCTGCTTATAAGTTAGATCACATTTCTTAGTTGACAAAGTGAAATAGTCTTACCCTAATGCAAGAGAATCAAATAGAAAGAAATATTTTATTAGCATATTTTGGTGGGTTGACCCTGGCTGAAGACCAGGTACCCACCAAGGCCCTCTGTCACTCCTCTCCTCAGCTGGCGAGGGGAAAGAAAATATAACAAAAAGCTTGTGGATCAAGATAGGGACAGGGAGAGATCATTCAGCAATTACCCGCATGGGCAAAACAGATTTGATTTGGGGGAAAAAATAATTTAACTTATCACCAATCAAATCAGAGTAAAAGAGAACTAAACCCAAATCTTAAAACACCTTCCCCACGATTCCTCCCTTCTTCCCAGGCTGCACTTCACTCGCTCTTTCTCTACCTCTTCCCATGAGCAGCTCAGAGGGGACAGGGAATGCACATTGTGGTCAGTCCATCACATGTTGTCTCGGCCCCTCAGGGTAAGGACTCCTTACGCTCTGCCCCTGCTTCAGCATGGGGTCCCTCCCACGGGAGGCAGTTCTCCATGAATCTCTCCAACATGAGTCCTTCCCATGGGCTGCAGTTCTTCATTAACTGCTCCAGCATGGGTCCTTTCCATGGGGTGCAGTCCTTCAGGAACAGCCTGCTCCAGCATGGGTCCCCTGTGGGGTCACAAGTCCTGCCAGCAAACCTGCTCCAGCCTGGGCTTCTCTTTCCACAGGTCCAGCAAGGAGTCTGCTCCAGTGCAGGCTTCCCACAGGGTCACAGTCTCCTTCAGGCATCCACCTGCTACGACATGGGGTCCTCCCTGGGCTGCAGGTGGGTGTCTGCTCCACCATTAACTTACACTGGCTTTCTGCACCACAGGCTGTAAAGGGAATCTCTGCTCCAGTGCCTAGAACACCTCCACCCGCTCCTTCACTGACCTTGGTGACTGCAGAGCTGTTTCTCTCACATCTTGCCCGCTCTCTCTCTGTGTTCCAAATTGTCTCTCCAGTTTCCCTTCTTAAACATGTTATCACACAGGAACCATGACAGTTGGCTTGACCTTAGCAGCAGGTCTGTCTTGGAGCCAGCTGGCATTACCTCAATCAGACATATGGGTGGCTTCTAGCAGATTTTCACCCTTGTAGCCTCCCCGCTATCAAAACCTCCCCACACAACCCACTCCACATTTTAAAGGAAAATTCATGGTTTCACCAAGTTTGACAGAGTGCAACTTCTTAATACTAATGCCATTAGTCAATAAAGATCATGGAAGAAAGTCACTGAGGGAACTGACCAGTATTCAGATTTTTAATTTATGTTTTCATTACAAGTATTAAGGAAAGAGAACCACAAAGATGATCAGAGGGTCAAAGTACCTTCCCTGTGAGGACAGGTTGAGAAAGTTGGGCTTGTTCAGTCTGGAGAAGAGAAGGCTCCAGGGAGACCTTATAGCACCTTCCAGTACCTGAAGGGGCTACAAGGAAGCTGGGAGGGGACTTTTTGCAAGGGCCTGTAGTGACAGGACAAGGGGTAACAGGTTTAAATTGAAAGTTGGGAGATTTAGATTGGCTAAAGATTAGAGATTTAGAGGGTTAGTGAGGCACTGGAACAGGTTGCCCAGAGAAGCTGTGGATGCCCCATCCCTGGAAGTGTTCAAGGCCAGGCTGGATGAGGCTTTGAGCAACCTGGTCTAGTGCAAGGTGTCCCTGCCCATGGCAGGGGGTTGGAATTAAATCGTCTTTAAGGTCCCTTCCAACCCAAACCCTTCTATGATTCTATAACATTATACAGGACAACAATCATTCGTGGTATTGGCAAGAATAGTGAATATAAACTACTTAACAGTACTAAGAATGGAATTGATCCAATTCCTACAGAAACCATATTTCATACAACCTGAGTTAAACAAGGAACTGTATCAATAGCTTTCAGCAGTGTAATACCTAAAAATCAGCAATGAGCAGTTTGTTTTTCTATAAAGTCGATGGCAGTTTCTGCCTGAATACACAGCTATTTGGTTAACTGCGTTTTATTTAGGTTTCCATTATATATGATAAAATATTAAGCTACTGCTCCCAAGATCAAAAGTTGATTTAAGGGTACTGAACATGCTTTCCTTCTTTCTCTAGTTTTCTCTAGCTTTTCTTTGTACTAATATGGAATTAGCAGTCCCTGTTAATTATCATCACAATAGCAAACAAAACTGTTAATGTGTAGATTCTATGAAGTGCATCTCACCCTAGGCCCACGGTTTCAAGGACATTTCATCTGAAACAGTACTATGTAATAAAAACAATTTTCAAAAAAGAAGAGTAGTTATAGAATCCCTAAATCTGAAAGAACAGAAAGGTTTTCAAAACAGACTATAAAATGCAGATAATACCAGAGAAGAAAATAATACAGGGAATTTTTGCCATTCAAAATGTTAAACTGAGTAACTGCCTTCTCATATAGAGATGGGCTCCAATTTACTTTTTTGCAGTCTGCTACTAATATTATTTACTTGTTTTGTGTTATCAGTAAAGAATGCATTTCAGATAAAGTTGATAACTTAGTCTTGAGTTTAGATGTAGACCACTATCCATACACCAAACCACATCTATATAGTCTGTGTGGCTGAACTCCAGAGGTCTGATGATCAGGTCTGAAGTCCACAGTTGTCTGTATTACTGCTACATTATTTGGGATCAACATCCCAAAAGGCCTGCTAAGGTATCATCAACACAAAATGAGGTTTTGTTTTGGGTTTTTTATGAAAAAGTAGGAGAGGAGTCACTGCAGAGAAGTCATGACTTTGGGGAGAGAAAAAGAGAAAAAGCTAGTTAGATATGGAAAGCAAAAAAGACAGAAGTATGACAGCATGGTTTCAGTAAGTCACTTTTCCTGCTTTCTTTGTAGTAGAGAAAAAGAGCTGGCAAATAAAATACAAGCATCTCTAACTGCAGGGGTTTTAGATGCTCTAGCTGATTTCTGTTCTCACTCAAAATTACTTCATTCTAGGAATACATAATTTGTGACTCCTTTTCTTCATGTGCTTATTTTCTTCATTATGATCTTCTGGTTTTCTATTCCCTCTCCCTGTAGCATTTTCACTTCTTTCCATCCTAACATTCTCGTCAATATTGTTCTGTTTCTTTTGCCGATATTTTTATATTGGATACTGTGAGACAGACTGCAGTTTTACAACCAAAATATTTTGGTTAATAGTATAAAAGACAGATGGCAGAGTTTGAAGTGTTCTAGTAGTGATGGTCTTTTACAAGCAGTCAGTATATGGAGGAAGCAAAAGGTTGCCAAAACCATCTCCCACAAATTTTTGGAAGTATGTAAGAACATTGGGAAATCCTGGAAGGCAGTAGGAAACTCCCTTGTACAAACATTCAAAGATGCAGGCAGAGTCCTCAAATTTGCACATTTCAAGGTAGGCAACAGGTTAAGACCGGTCTCCATTACAGGCAATAATCCCAGAATCCACTGTTTCTTTTAGATAAGAAAATGTTCTGGTAAAATGTTACTCTCTTTACAGCCTGTAGGCCATTCCCACAGGATTTTACTTCTTTATTACCATTCTGACCAAGCGGACATGGAAGGAATGCAAGAGACTAGTTGTGTTTTAAAGGACATAAATAAAAAGATGCAAAGTTCAAGGGCAGAAATATTTGAAAGTTAACGTTCTACCCAAAGTGTCTGCAGGAACTACAACTTGTAGAGGACAGCCTGACAAATTGCTTTTCTTCATATTCCCATTTTCTTAAATACTCCTTTTCTCAAAAGTTTGAAACTATGAAGGAGGGCAAAAATGAGAAAAAGAACCACCACATGGTATCACCATAAGGAGAGTAGGTGGAAATATTAAAATGGAGATATTTATTTTATAGTGTGTATTTCCTCATTGCACCTCCCAGATGCATCCTCCCATCTTTTCACTCTAATATTTCTGTGCAGTCACCCACCTAATTTATTTCTGTGGTTTTGAGTGTATAAATGAAGCCTCCAGTTTGCTAATGGAGAATACAATTGTACCAAAAATTGCATGCTGACCCATATTTCATAATTTAATGTGAATCTGCACATAAAAAATAATAAACTCTGTTGCTGCCTGGTTTAGAACTTCCCAAGCTTTAAAAAGAAACAGAATTTTTTAAAATCAATCTTCTGCTAATTGGCATGAATTGGATATTTTCTGTGAGCTGTGACACAATTACTTACAAACTGCACACAGTGGGGTTTGAACCTGTGCATTGCAATGAGCTTCTGCCACCTGTTTTGGACTCCTCCCTACAGAGCACATTGGAAGCCACAGCAGAGCAACACAAAAAAACCAGAAGGGTAAAAAAAAAAGGCATACCAAGAGAACAGAGGAAAGGATTAGCACCAAGTTTCCTGTTCCATCTAGTGGTTTTCCTCCCTTCTATCTTCCCAGTCTGGGTAACGACACAACTGAGGGTTCATGGTCACTTTTGTGAGTTAGCACGGGGCTCTAGTTCTAACAGAAGTTGAAGGAACTCCCTCACTCTGCATTTTGGTAGAAAGGTGGAAGCTCAGTTCTTGACTAATCCCAGAATCACAGTTTCAACATGGAACATCCCAACAGAAATACCAGAACACATCACTGTCGTGGTTTAACTCCAGCTAGCAAAATACCACGAAGCCCCTCTCACAAATGCCCCTCCCCTCCTCCAGTGGAGGGATTTAACCCTTTCCTGGCTGAACCCAGCACACACATCAGAGTTTCCTCTCCATGAACCAAGTTTGTCCAACTCTCCATAGAGGGACACCATGCACAAACATATCTTGCTATGAAAAGTATTCTTTCTAAATTAAACCTATTTCCATTTTAACAGTAGAGTTCTGCTACTCAATCACATTTACCTGTTTCAGTTCACATCTGAGAATCTTCTCTATTCACGTTACACACCTTCAAAATGGCCTAACATCCCATTAGCTTTTGCACACGCAGATTTTCAACATTTTTTAAAAAACAATTTTACTTAATTTTACACTGCCAGTCTGAGAATCAGGAAACAAAAGAACAAGACTGCTTCAAATGCAACTGGAATCAGACATTCACCTTTAACATTACTATCTATCCAAATAATAGGAAAATTGATAGAAGCAGCAAATTGGAGCAACCTTTCAAACGTGCTGATTAATGGGGCTACTGTAGGACATTGGTTTTTATGCTTTTCCAGGCTGTCCACAAAATATGCATAACTTACTATTTGAATTGTGATGATTTTACTTAGATCTCATTTCCCTAGTTTGCCTCTGCATGTCATGTGCTTTTGTTTCTAAAATTTCTGTGTTACATAGCTTAATACCAGCAGAAGGGGTGGGTGGGAGGGAAAACCCTTTCTTCATTTCTAAATCTATCAGATATTCTACCCAATTTTGCATTCATCATGTGACAGATAAGGTAAAGGTACACAACTACTAAACCATGAACTGTTAAGTAAATCAAACTCTCATTCTCTTAACAGATGTATATTCAATGACATCATCAGGGAGGAGAAAATGGAAGACAGGGAAGGTAGAAGTAAAAGAGATCAAATACAGCATTTCGTATGTGTATTCTTGGTGTGTGTGCCACTGCAGAGTCTTGTGTAAATCTGCTACACATAAAATGCAAACTCAGCCGTTAAAGTAAGTCTCCATAGTCCAAAGTATGAGTTCTTGCATTGTGTCACTGCCTAGGACTTCCTCAGTGAAGGGGCTGTCTTGTAGACAGTTCTCCCATTTCTAACTCTATCGACTTCCTCCTTACGAGTGATTTTCCCTACCACTTACCTACTTATCCAGCACTGGTAAAAGAACTGTGCACCCTTGTTTTTTTACACATCTACATTTAAACTGGAATTCTGAAAGAATTGCATGTGATAACAACTTAAGTGAAAAATGTAACAGCTGGAAATCAGAACAAGAGCTAGGTCTACATAACCACAGTCATCATTCACAAGATTAAAGTGTTCTGTCATCTATTCAAAAATAATAAAAAATTATGTACAGGCCAGTCAGACCCCAAGCAGCAAATAAAAACCTAAAGCAAATAAATTGCTCATTTTCAATAGTTCAATTCATGTCAATAGTTGAAAATTGTTTACTAAAAATAGCAGATATTTATGACTACGACAATCACAGAAATACAGCTGTATTAAAAAGAAAGGAAAAGAAGAGGCTACATTTGTAATTAATTGCACTGTAAATGAGTGGTTTAACTAGTCTGACCTGTCATGTGTTTTATTCCAAGTGACCAGACATAGAAACTGTGAAATTATCCGAAATGATGACTCCATGCCTTAGAGTACAAAAGGAAAGCAGACCAGGAAGCAACAAGAGATTTTATACAGCACACACAAAGTTCTAATGATTTCAACCATCTAATAGGAAAGGTGCGCAGAGGTGACAGATGAGTCTTAGTCCTTTTGTGGTCCATTTTATGCTTTATTTTGTGCAAAGTGAATTTTCCATTCCTTAGTTCACAAACAACGTATAGAATCATAGAATGGTTTGGGTTGGAAGGGACCTTAAAGATCATCTAGTTCCACCCCCCCTGCCATGGGCAGGG